>NC_056743.1:990676059-990691965 GCF_019279795.1 Protopterus annectens
GCATTCACTGTTGCAGTCATCACGCTTGGGTTATCCTGCCAGGGGTAGCCCTCAGTCAGCCCAAATACCAGAGGCTTAGTATTTCTGTCTCACTTGCTGTCGCTTCAGGACCAGCGTCAGGTCATCAGTGGTATAAAAACAGGCAGCCAACGCTATTACATCAGTTTTTCTTGCGCCAAATGTCAGGAGCACCCAAATAGGGAGCAAAGTTATGGTGAAATAACACCAGCAGTAGAAAGTAAATACCAATAGCCCTGTAAGGACAGGCACAGAGGTAGAAAGGGGCTAGAGGGTGAGAAACCAGGACTGCAATAGTGAATACACTCCCAACATCTACATTTATGGCAAGTGTACACAACTGCACTATGGTCTTAGTGCAGAGGTTCCCAAACTGGGTGCCGCGGCACCCTGGGGTGCCGTGCAAGAATTCCAGGTGTGCCGCAAAAAAGGTAAAAAAGTACCATCAAAAATGCCGAGAACTCGTCTTTTCATTCATTCTCATTATAAATGTTAATTGAATAAGATACATTACTATACTATTCAATTAACATTTATAACGAGAATGGATGAAAAGACGATTTCTCAGTGTTTTTAGTGCTTAGCTCAAAGCAGCACTGCAGTCAGTGGCATAATACAAGAATGCGACATGATGACACTCTTCAAGTTAGAGTTAGACCAACCAAGAACTTAATGGGAGAGAGATCGCATCTACATAGACATTTTTTTTTTACATATATCACAACTGTTGACACTTAAATGGCTATATGTAGAAAACTTTATCTAGTCAGAGCCATACATTTTATAGCGATCCTAATTTGAAAACAGCATTAAGTCAATGGCATGATTTAAAAATGAAACATGCTAAAGCCGATCATAAAATGGAGAAAACTAAACCAAGCAATGTATAAAGCATTATTATATTCTTTCATACATTTAATATGGAATCACAACAACATCAGACCCTGTATCAGTCTTAAAACAATGATAAATCAAAATTTTAACTTGCCAGAGTCAACATCTTGCTCATTTGTAACTGAACCTAAGAAAGGTACTTCTAGCCATAAAATACGTATGTCAGTAAATTTTATAGCGATCCCAACACTGAGTTAATTTGAAAACAGCATTAAGTCAATGGCATGTTTTTAAAAATGAAACATGCTAAAGCCGATCATAAAATGGAGAAAACTATACCAAGCAATATCTATAAAGAACTCACAACAAACACGTACAACAGCTAATAAAAGCATGCATATCAGTGAAACTTCTTGAACACATCGCAATGGCTCAGTAGTGTGTTAGGTTGATCACAAATACTACAAAAACAGATAATAAAGACTGAAAAGATAATAAAAATGTATGAATACTTGTAAGAATGAAATATTGCATATGTAATGTGATAATAATGTGGAACTGTATGGCAGTATTACTGGAAGACCAACAACGTGCAGTAAAATGAAGTGTTCACCAATGGCATAGCTAAAATGCTATACTTGTATTAATCAGTTAATGCATTATATAAACCAAATAATGTTTTGCACCTAACCTGGCAACACTGTGCGTGATTGTCAACTTTGTTGTACGAGAGGTGAAGAGAGAAGTTGAATTGCGCGCTAAATAAAAGAAGTATTGTCTTTTTTGGTAACAATGGCCTCTACCTCAAAGCATCAAGTGGGTTACACTTCTGAAGATGATAGTAGTGGCTGTAATGAGAGTACCAGCGGAAGTTGTATGATTGCTGAACAGCCAAAAGCCAAGGCTTCTGCTATTAAGAAAACAAGGCTTTATTCAGATAATTATGTCAATTATGGTTTTACATTTGTTGAGAAACAGGGCATGCAACAACCATGTTGCATTATATGCCACAAACTTTTATCAAATGAAGCCATGGTTCCCAGTAAGCTGCAGCGCCATTTAAAAACCAAACATCCTGCTGCTGCTAAGACAGACCAACTTTATTTTAAACGCTTGCTACAATCTCAACAGAAACAGGTTCAGTTTTTTTACAAAAGCAGTTACAGTTTCTGACAAAGCGCAACTTGCCAGCTTTCAAGTGGCAGAATTAGTTGCAAAAAACATGAAGCCACATACTGTTGTGGAGAGTTTGATAATGCCAGCATGTCGGCTGATGGTGAAAACAATGTTAGGTGATGAGGCAGAGAAAGTTATTGCAAAAGTACCATCATCCAACAATACTGTTGCACGAAGAATTGAAATGATGTCTGATGATATTACAGTGTTTGCAACCAGCTCAAAATCTGCAAGTGATTCTCTCTCCAACTCGATGAATCTACAGACATCAGTGGTAAAGCACAATTAATGGCATTTGTAAGATATCCAAATCAACAGTCACTTATTGAACAGTTTCCGTTTTGCAAAGAGCTAATTCAGACATGTGGAGAAGACATATTTAAGTGTGTATGCACATTTTTTGAGCAACATGGATTGTTATGGCAATGGTGCACCTCAATTTGCACAGATGGAGCACCTTCTATGACAGGATGTGTCCGTGGTTTCCTGAGTTTGGCAAAAGCAACTAATCCAGACATAACCACAACACACTTTCATTCACAGGGAAGCCCTTGTAAGTAAAACACTGCCATCTGATCTACATACTGTCTTACATGAAGTGGTGCGGATTGTTAATTACATCAAGTCGCATCCAGCCAAAAGCCGACTGTTTTCAGAACTATGTAAAGATATGAGTTCTGATTATATCACCGTTTTGCTACATAATGATATCAGATGGCTGTCCAGGGGAAAAGTTCTTGCACGTGTTTGCGAACTTCACCTTGAATTGAAAACATTTTTTCTTCAAAATCAACCACACAATGAATTTGCAACGTTACTGTCTGATTCCTCCTGGACCAGTAAAGTTTCATACCTTGCTGACATATTTGAAGTCCTGAATTCAGTGAATTTAGGTATGCAAGGTGTTGATGCTAACATTCTTTCCGTCACTGACAAACTGGAAGCATTTAAACACAAAATTGATTTGTGGCAACAGGAAGTAGAAACAGCAACTTCAATTCACATGTTTCCAAATGCAGCACGAGCTGATCCTGGAGGAGTTGTATTACACAACCTTATTCTTGAACACTTTGCTTTACTAAAGCAGCAGCTTCAGCACTACTTCCCATCTCTTGATACATCTGACAAAGATTGGGTTAGGAACCCTTTTCATCAGCACAAGAATTTGACTGGTCTTTCTCTAAGAGAGAAGGAACAGTTAATCGATGTTGAAACAGACAGATCATTGCAGCTCAAATTTAACTCAGTTAATTTGGCACAGTTTTGGCTTGAAGTTGAAGCGGAACATCCTGACATTGGAGCAAAAGCCATTGAGGTACTGTTGCCTTTCTGTGCCACTTACCTGTGTGAAAAAGCATTCTCTGCGATGACTTCCATAAAAAGTAAGCAGAGAGAGAGAGAGACTTCGAGATGTAGAAAACGATTTGAGAATATGCTTGTCGAAAATTCCAGCCAGACTTGAACATTTATCACGTAGTTTGCAGTCATCAATCTCATTAATTTGTGATTTTAATAAATGTATTGACTCAATGCGTAATGTTAATCTAAAGTTGTGTTGCATTTTTTTTTGTTTACAGTGTTTCTATATAGTCCCATTATTAAAAAAATATTTATTCCAAAGAGTTTTCAAATGTTCTGATAGTGTTGTCTGGCAAAAAAAAATATTGGGTGCCACGGCTGGTCTAAAAAAATTTTAGGGTGCCCTGGGACAAAAATGTTTGGGAACCACTGTCTTAGTGTTTTACTGTTGCAGTCATCACACGTGGGTAGACTGCCTCCACCCATTGTACAGCTTTGGGAGTCAAGAAGAGTTGGGGCTGGCTAGTATGCCCTGCAGGACTGCGGTTACAAAGCCCGCCCTGGATTTGGAAAGGATAGGCAGATAGTAATGCTTGGTGAAGGTATGGACAGAACTCCATGTTGCAGATTCTAGGATGTCCCTGGTAGAGAAATGGATATAATGTGCTATCCATTTGGAAATGGTTTTGATATGGCCTTGCCCTCTGCCCTTGGTGCAACGCTGACTAGTAACCGGTCAGATCTGCTAAAGGGCTTAGTCCTATCCAGGTAGAATCTGAGCTTCCTGTGCACATCTAAAAAGAGTGCAGAATCCTTTCCCCCTTATTTTGAGGTTTAGGGGAAAAGGTGGGCAAATGGATAGATTGGTTGAAAGCCACACTGGACACCACTTTGGGCATGAAAGTTGGGTTAGTCCTGAGGGAGACCATGTCAGCATGGAAAATTATGAAGGGTTCCACATCAGCTAGAAGAGTGGGTTACAAGCACTTACGGAAGTGATGGCCACAAGCAAGGCTGTTTTCCAAGAAAGGAACTTTAACTCTGCAGAAGCTGTAGGCTCACAGGGAGGAGCGTGAGCTTTTCCAACATAAAGTTAAGGTCCCAAGCAGGGGTAGGGGCTCTTCTTGGTGGCCTTAAGTTGTTAGCCCCTCTCAGGAACTGCTTGATGAGGGGGTGTGAGGAGAGGTGGCTCAGTGCTGTAATGTGCAGAGATGGCAGAGGCATGGATCTTAATGGAAGAGAAGGAAAAGCCCCAGTGGAGTAGGTCTGCTAGGTAATCCAGGATGAGAGGCAAGGATGGCTGTGCTGGGTCAGCTCCTTTAGTCTGAATCCAGGAAAAATACCTTTTCCACTTGTCAGCATAGGATTTTCTAGTACTGGGTCATCTGGCTTCATGTATAACATCCAGGACCTGCTTGCTTAGACTGGCCACTAGAGGAGAAGTCAAGTAATAAGCCAGGCTGCCAGGTTCAGGATGTGCAAATGTAGATTCATGAATCATCAGGAGTGAGAGATCTTGCGAGTTGGAATCTGAGGGAGGTGCCATGGAGGCAACGGAGACAGACTGCGCAGTAGTGGATACCAGGGCTGGCATGGCCAGTCTGGGGCAATCAGGATTGCCCTTGGTCTCTCCTCCCTTATTTTGAGTAGTGCTCTGATAAGAAGAAGAGGGGGGGGGGTGCATAAATTTAGAAGTTTTCCCAGTGGAAGGACAGGGCCTCCACTTTCCAGGCCTTGCTGTGAGGTTCCCTGGTGAAGAATTTGTTGAGCTGGTGGTTGTAGGGGGAGGCAAATAGGTCCACCTTCGGGGTACCCCATTTCCAGGTCACAAGGCTGAAGGTGTGGTTTAACTGCCACTCGTGTGTGTCTAGGAGATTTCAGCTTAAGTTGTCTGCCAGAGAGTTTTGGTTGCCTGGCAGGAATTGGGCTTGCAGGTGAATATGCATGGCTGAGGCAGTGTTCCAAAGGGTCATGGCTAGCCTGCAGAGTGGGTTCTCCCCTGCTTGTTAATGTACCACATCACTGTGGTGTTGTTGGTTTTGATTAGAAGAGGCCCCGGAGAGAGTAGGGATATGAAAGCTGTTAGAACGTGCTGAACAGCTAGCATCTCTCTGGTTGATGTGCAGATGAATTTGATTCGGCCTCCAGTAGCCCTGAATGTACCTGCCGTCTAGATGTGCACCCCAGGCATAGTCCAATGCTTCTGTGGTTAGGGTCTGGGAGATGTGGGGTTTTGTAAAGGGAAGTCCCTTGTTGTGGTTGCATGCTGCTGCCCACCAAAGGAACTCTTTCCTTAGACAAGGCATCATAGGTATGATAGTTTCCAGGTCCTGAGAATGTTGGCACCAAAGACTTGAGTACCATTAAAGTTTCCTCATATGCAGTCTGGCATATGGAATTAGTAGAATGCAGGAGGCCATGAACCATAGAGCTTGTAGGATTTTCCTTGCGGATAACTGGGTTCTGGTGGTCATTTGAGAGAAGTAGCCTATCAGACAGCATCCCAGATGGCATTCCTTACTCCAGAAAAACGAGCCTATGTCAAAGCTTGCTCCCAGGAATACAATTTTTTGACTGGGGACTAGTTTGGATTTCTTTTCGTTGATGGTGTACCCCAGTGAGGTTAGAAGGTCCTTTACAAATGTCAAGTGCTGCAACAGCTTTTCCTGTCTGCCTGAATTAGACAGTTGTCCAAATAGGGGTAAATTTGAATATTTCTTTCTTTGTCTGAAAAAGGCAATGGCTGGAGCCAGGCATTTTGTGAAAACTCTGGGAGCAGTGGATAAGCCAAAGGGAAGTGCAGAGAACTGATAATGCATAGATCCTGCCCTGAAACGTAGATACTTTCTGCAGGAGTGCCCGATTGGGATATGCAGATAGGCCTCCTTTAGGTCTAGGGTGGCTAACCAGGCATCTTTGGGCAGCATAGGGAGAAGCTGCTGTAGGGTGAGTATTTTGAATTTTGGTCCCACCAAGAAGATGTTTAGAATGGATAGAAAGATTGGGCGCCAGGTTGCCTCTTTTCTAGGTACCAGGAAAAGTCTGGAATAAAAATCTTGGCCTAGCTGTTCTGCAAGAACAGGCTGAATTACCCTTATGGAGAGCAGGGACTGAACTTGACTTTGTGCCTCTGCCCACTGGTTTGGAGGAAGATCTGGGAACCCTTCTTGGGTTGGCAGCGTGTGGAAGTAAAATTTGTACCCCTGGGATACTATGTTGAGGACCCATCGATCGCTGGTGATGGAGGCCCAGTTTTTTGCATGGTTGGCAAGTTTTCCTCCTAGGGGCACAAGCAATTGGGCAGAGGTGAGGGGAGGAGTTGAGAAGTCATTGTGAATTCTTTCCATAAGGGAGTAGCTTAGCACCCCCTGTTTTAGAAGTGGAAGTAGTTCATTGCTTAGATCTCTGTATACCCTGAGACTGTTGTCTGGGGGGGGGGGGGGGTCTGCTTCCCCTAGGTCTAGTCTGAAGTGGCCCTGAGGGGGCTGGAAAGGACCAATGTTTTGAAGGACAATGCTACTGAATCTTGGAGGCTGTACTTGCAAAAAATCTTTGACTGTCTGCATAGACTTAGCTTTTCTTCCATCTTTTTTTAAAACCTCTTCTGCTTTGGTGCCAGATTGTTCAAAGGTGCGTCCAATAATTTTGATTTGACGTGGTCTGGCGAGGTCCGTTTCCTAAGCCAGGCATGCCTTTTAAGTACAGAACCTGCGACTGCTGCCCTGCAAGATGCTTCTAGGGTGTCAAACCCACACTGCAGGGTATGCTTGCTGACTTGGCTTGTAGAATGCATAAGCTCTTGTAATTCTTTACTTTCTGCACAGTCAGGGAAGGTAGATAATTTTGCTTAAGCTCTATAGTATGTTACTGGTATTTCAGCATGTAGAATTGACAATTTAATGGTCTAATGGCAAGAATTGCAGAGGTGTATACTTTGTACCCAATTTGTCTAATGCTTGGGAATCTCAGTCCGAGGGGGTGGGATTCTTAGCTGTAGTTGCTTTTATTCCTTTAGGTCCTTGGGAGATGACCTTTGGGTCAGCAAGTAGAATTCTTGGAGAAATTTGAGAGAGTCAGGGACTCTAGTACCTGTCAGGTTTCCTGTGAGCAGGAGGTAAAGTATCAGGAGTTAGACTGTATTCCATAAAGATTATCCACCACATCCAGAACAGGAGGGACAGCCAAGGGTCTGTGCTGTGGTAAATCTAAAAATTCCCCGAGTCTCGTTTTGGACTGAGGATAATCCTGGCATTGCCAATGGAAATGCTCTCTCAATGTACGTAGGGTTTCACCAAAAGAAAAATCCTCTGGAGGAGAGACAGAATGAATGGATTCCTCTGCATCTGAATCCTCATAAGCAGATAAGGGCATGTCTTCATAATCAGAAACCAGAGTTGGACTCTTGGCCGGATAAAGCTGCTGGAGAAAAGTCTCTTCCTTTCAGCAGGGGAAGGCGGGATTCCCCTCATCAGTATAAGGTCTTCCACCACATTAAGCATCTGTGATTATGGGAAGGAAGCAGGCGCTTGAGTCTGGGTCGGTTTTTTAGGCATAGCTCGTACTCTGGGCCTTAGAAACCCGGTAGTTATAGAAAGAACTGAAGATGTGAAAGAAGTCGGTTTGTGTCGAAAATAGGTAGTGTGAAGAAGCTGGTGCCTGCACAGTGGCTCTGGACCCATCCAAAGTAGACACATCTGCAGGTTCCCTAGTCAAAGAAGAGTCTCGCGGCATACTGGACTCCGAACGGGTCTCTGTAGCAGCCTGCAAATCCATCGAAGCAGACATCAGGGGCTGCGAAAGCACCAGAGTACCGGTGAATTGGCAACCAGCTTAATGGAAGCATTGTCAGCAGTTTTGGACCTGTGTTTTTTTTTTTTTTGTCTCTGTCTTTATCCTTACTTTGTTTGGAAGAGCGGTAGTCAGATGGCTTACTGAAGGCATTTCGGAATACGGAGAAAGCAAAAGTATTTAGCTGCAATAAGGGCCCGACGAGGAACAGTTCGGGCATTGAACAAAGCACAAAACCGGCAGCGAGGGATGTCGTGGTCTGGGCCTAAACAGGTGACGCAGTAAGAATTGAAATCTCAGTGTGGTATTTGCTTTCCACAGGCGAGACAATTGTTAACTTTTTCTGACACCTGTTAGAGGAAGAAAGAAAAAGATCCCCAATAGGTTACTTGGCTTTAAAAGACTTGAACTTCAGTTTTGGAAACGAAAACTCAGGTAGTAGCCGACCGGCACTCGTGCGAGCTGCTTTGGCCTCCTCGGCAAGAAAGACTGATGTAATGGCGTCGGCTGCCTGTTATTCCACTGACAACATGACGTCAGTCCTGAAGTGACAGCAACCAACGCAGAAATACTAAGCCTCTGGTATTCCGGCCGACTGAGGGCTACCCCTGGCAGGATAATCCAAGTGTGATGACCAACAGTGAAACACAAAGAACACCTGGACCGTCTCCGATAACCTGGTCGGGAGTATTATACAACTCGTGAATTTTTTTTCCTTTCAGGAAGAAAGTATCAAGTCTTGTTATTAATGTATCATTGCATTATCTGTGTTGAAATTCACTTCTGGAATCCATTGAGATTTTTCTTTCCAGGCAAGAGCAACTGCCAAGAGCATACTTTCCTTTCTCTAGCTCAGTATCCAGAACCTAAACGTCAATTTAACATTCATATCTTAATTTCAAGTACAGGTGGGATTCTGTACTCAAACCATCCTTTGGTGACAGTGAAAAATGAACAAATTGAGTTTAAGATGTATGGATTTAAGTCTCTTGACCATCCAAGATGCACAGAAACACACCGGCTTTCACTTCAGTCTGAACTGCTGCAAAAGCATACACTCACTTCCATAAAACCAGATACGACTCAAAACATGTCAAAGCACAAGAGAGACACAGTAGCAAGTCTGCCAAAAAACAGATGCTACAGTGAAAATCCTAAACAAAGGAGCTGCAGACTTGGCAGACTTGACTCACTGATGTTCAATATCCGAACAATGAAAATTATATTTGCTTGAGCAGAAAACTGTAAGACTAACTACCCTGCCCTTCTGAATGCATAAGGAGAGAAACATCCACCCTTAGGGAAGTAATACATCCACAACATGCTAATGCAGGCAACTCTCACGCCACAAGCACAAGGACCAAAATGGTATGCAACATCAAAGCTTAGGATCATATACTTCTGTAGTACCTCTCAGAAGTCAACAAAATGTAAAAAAACAAAGTCATTTGCCATCCCTAGCTCACAAATGTAGGTGGACAATACTAGCACATTCAAATCACCCAAAAAGACAAAACTAGATTTAATGTTCCTAAGCCAAGACAGCAGCTACATTACTTTTTTTGCAGATCAAAGATGCAACTAACAGGGGGAATTCCAAGATGGCTGCACATTACAGCTTAAATCCAACTCTCCCAGTGTGAAAAACTCAGTAGAGAAAGCCAGTGGACTTAAATTTCTGGGTAACTTTCAGTAACTGGCTAAGTACACTGCCTGGAAAAAAAAAATAGAGGACCTGAAAAAAAATCAGCTACAAAATGTGAGGGGAGACACACACACAAACTTGACTGTGAACAGAACTGCAGCTGTAAAGCAAAAAAAAAAAAAAAAAAAAAAACCAACCCAGTGCAAGCTCCAAACATGACTCCCAGCAACCTAGAGAAGCACAAGACAAATGCACACAGACCCGATAGATTTAAACCCTAATGAAGCATATCAACTCAAACAAAATGCTGGAAAAATGGAAGAAGCATTAAACAAATATTCAGAGGTGGTGATAAAACTGCAAAAAGACAAATGAAAGAAAAGGCTGGCTGAATACGAGACTGCTGTTTCAAAAAAATAGCAGAATTAGATGACATAACATGTAGGGAAAACCAGAGATTTTCTGCTAGACCAGAGAACCTGGAAGGTTCGGACTATATTAATTTTATGAAAGCACAAATAAGCAAATGGACTGGTATTCCACAGCAGTTAATTAAAATGGCACATTGTGTGCATGCTCCAAACCTGGCTGTGAGAACGCAACCTAGAACTTTAATTGTAAACAAGCAATCCTACCAGCAGGATGAGTTGATTCTGACAAAACTATGACAGAAGGGCAAAGTACTGAAAGTGGGAGACAGCAGAGTGTGGAGGACTACTCACTGTACAGCACACAGAAGAGGAGTACATTTATACTATCAAGGGAATGTCAATAAGCAGGCCCGAGATAAAAACTGCTGCACCCAGCTATCTTCAAAATATTCTTTCCTGGAAGGACAGACATTTTTTTTTTTTTTTTGCAGTACATGCTGAGAAATACAAAAAAGTTTGTGAAACAAAAGATTATGTTTCTTGTTCTTCTAGTAATAAAGACCACAGAGAGACCTTGCCAGTGAAACCCTTCCCAATGTTTCAATTAAAAATGCTTGAGGGGGGAAAAAGCACAAAGGAGTTGACTAGTAGAATCAAGAGTAAGTTGGAAATGAAGCAGAGAAAGGATTTGGGAGATGGAGATGAACAGGAATAAAACCAGAACTGGGAAATTGACAAATGTGGGATTACAAAGCAATAATCATTTGTGAAGCCTGACAGAAGAAAATCTGGAAATACTGGACTTTTTGACTTTGTTAAACTTGTAGGGGACTCTAAAGCATATACCCTACTTCAAGTCATTAATGTTCAAATAAATACTTGGATGGGAAGAGGTTGGAGAATGTCAATATAAATAAAAATGTTTTTCTTAAAAGTAATATTTTTACACTGCATGATTTTCTTTGTATGCTATAAAGTAAAGCTCTCTCTTTTTTGATAGCAAATATATGTATGCTTAGTAGCAACTCTATATCTGGTCCTCAAGTCTTCATGGAAACAATCTGATGAATGAAAGCATTCAAGTGTTTTCCCAGCTGGGAAAGCTATAAAAACACAAAACCAAACGGCACTTACTAGAAGCACAAGCTGTAACATGCGCCTTAGCATGGATAAATGGATAACCTTTCTTTTAGGATAACTCAAGTCAGAATGTGTGGCTGTGGGTCACACATTCCAATTAGGAGGGTAAAACTTCGGTACTTTAAGATGTACAAAGCGCTTTGTGTGTTAGTGTGAAGTTAATAGAGTTTAGGGTACTTGGGGTGTCTGAGGGCTTTCGATAAAAACAAAGGTTTGAAAGATGTGACAAGCTCAAATGGATATGACAAGAAAAACTGTATATAAGAGAGCAACCTGCAAAAAAGTGCATCCTTGTAAAACAAAAGCTGAAACTTGACACAAAGCTGTATAGGAATAACAACTTTTGAACACAATGATGCTTGCTGTAATGTCTTCTTCAATGGTCTCACAAATCACTACTTTTCATTTTTGTATTTAAACTATATTAGAAACATGTAAAGTGCAAATAGCTATGCTACAGGAGACACACCCGGAATGAAGTGAACATGAGAGTTTGATAAAGACAGGTTTTCAGAATGGAAACCAGTGGAATACTAAGGACAAAGGAAAAGAGCAGTACTTATACTAATTGAAAGAGAAGCTCCAATAGTGATAGAAAAGGATAAAAAAAGAATGGTAGACTTGTAGCAATAAGGAACTACTGGCAAAAGGAAGAGGATTACACTGGCATGTATTTATATTACACGTAAAACTGCTATAATGAAGCTTAAGAAAATTCTGGGAGAAATAATCAGCTTCCAACAAAGAATATTGCTATTAGGAAGGGACTGGAATTTGATTTGCAGCAGTGAAGACGTGTCTGGGAGGCCCACAAGGGAATACATAAAGGAAGGTTAGATTACTGGAAAAAAAAAAAAAATCTATGAAAGTATTTGGCATGAAAGATGTAAATTAAGTACCAGGAGTTCAGGGTGAATTTATATACTCCCCAATATAAAAATAACTGTGGTAGGCTAAACAGAATTTACATTTCACGGGAAAATGTGCATTTAACTGCAAGTCTTCACATGCACAACTATTTCAGAGTATGGCCAATAACTAAAATAAAAACATAGGGTAATGAAATAAAAATGAGACACTGGCGCTTTCTCACCCATCTGTAGAAAAAGAGGAATTTAAGAAACGGGTAGTGGAAATTATTCGGGAGTTACAGAAGACAAACTTCTTCTGAAAATATAGCTAGGGTGTGGGATAAAATTAAAAACAGGGTGGAAATTAAAAGAAAGGGAGATACGGTTAAAAAGTAAGAATTATTCAGGGGGACTGCCAAAAGTTAAAGTACTGCAGAATAGGGGGAATCTCACAGAACAAGGAGAGCAGCTGCAGAATGCTAAACAGAAAATAAGGGATAACCTAGATAACATACACGAGTTCAGAAAGACTGCTGTTAAACAATTACTACAAAATGGAAATCAAAATCTAAACCAACTGTACTAGAAGTAGTGAATATATTAACAGATAAAACAAATGGGATCTGTAGAAAAGAGTAGGACAAATTACATAAAAAAAAAAAAAAAGAGAATTGTGGGAGTAATGCATAGAAGGGAAGACTGATGTTTAAAAGAAGGCAGGATTTGAATGAGCTATCTAATGTTTGACTGACAATGAATGGGGAGATAAGTGAAGAATAATATTTGCAACTAAAATTATGTCATTATGGTTTGTGATGTACAATGCTTGCAACCAAGATGTATAAATGAAAAACAAACCATACTGACAAGTGTATGATTATTAACTCATTTATGACATAGCCAAAGAGGTTTCGTGTAAAAAAGATGCAACAATAATTTTTCCAACATTCAAACATGATCAGTCTACACTTAGGCACCTGCCCCTTTCCTGTAGGCTGGAAATACTACCACCTCAGTTTGCCATTCTCACTAGTGTCCCGACTCAAGTAAAAATGTGTAAAGCACATTATTCAATGCCTTCAGAACTTTTAAGCAGATTTCAACTAGTCTTGCACCCTCAACAGCAGTGTTCTTATTCGCAGAGATGGACCAAATCCCACCAAATACGGCTGCCACTACCTCCAATAAGGAGGGCATATCCACAAGGACAATATGCATAAGCAAACAGTCTTCATTTCTAGAACTCTGTTGGGACTGAAGTGAACGTCTAATTTAGTGACTCAAATTCCCAGTGTAAGGGAGCCATTCGGGAATACGTGTAAATCCCTGGACCTAAACGAGGCACCTCCTAAAAATAAAATCCAGTACAAGACCACTCCTTTACTGAAAACTCTGGTTCCAAAAGCTATAATATGTAAATGCCAAGCTCCATTAATATACACTGGCACATTTCAATTCCCTAGCAGTGAAGTAACATCCCCAAACCCCATCGTCTCCACTGTCAACTTCTAAACACCCCCCCAATAATCCCTACTTCTGCCTACCAATTAACTATCATTCACCCAAACCCACCTCATGCCCTGTAGCTACTTGTTAGGAAGGATTCTCTCTAGGAGGCCCACAGGGCTAAGTATATCACTCAACCACTAGAGTCTCCAAGGAGCACTACTCTCAGACCTTTCTCCAAAGGACAGTTTCAGTATCCCTGTCCAATACAAGGTTCTCAGAATCTTTAAATAAGCTACAGTTGACTGCTGCTTACCTGGCTCCTCCTCTCAAACCAGTAACCAGATATAGGTTCATAGGTTCATACTAGGTTATCTGCCCGAGGGCATTTACAAGCCTAGCCCATCGTTTTGTGGCTTACGCCACCCCTTTAGTATGGGGAACTATACCCATTATTTTGCTGTGCCTCTGTCGAGCAGTGACACTGAGGTAATCCCTGGGGTATATCTGCGATCTCCCATCCATTGGTCAAGATTTCTCTTGAACAAGGCCAGCGAGGTGCTCTGCCTCACATGTACCGGGATTTTGTTCCACAGCATAGGGAGTCTTTGGGTGATGAATCTATCCTCCAGCACGTCCTATTAATAGCCGTGTCGAGGTTTAAGTCTCCCGCCCTTGTGGCTCTGATGGATCTAGATTTTTTGAGGTGAAGCATATTCATCAAATCTGGGTTTGACATGGCCTTGTATGTTAGGCAAAGGTCACCTCTGAGCAAGCTGATTACTGAATAGAGCTGGAGTTCTTTCAGTCGGGCAGCATAGGACAGATTTTTGAGACCCTTTATCCTTATGGTGAGGAGGATCACATGGATATAAAAATCCCTCTGCCATGAGGAGCAACATAATGATGCCAGAAGACATGTTGAAATATTACAAACAATTCCACAGTATAAACAGGGGTTAACCATAGAGAATTAAAAAAATACTATACCACCAAAAGCCCTGAACCACATACTAATTTTATTTTAATATTCAAAGGCTAAAGTACTAAACGAGGAAAAAAAAAATTAAATTTAACAAGCACAACTACATGCATCAAAAACATGCATTCTAATTCATAAAAGTGTTTTTGTCTTAAAGTTCTGACTTAAACAAGGCACTTCAATTCTGTACAGCATTACAAATATTTAAACAATTCTAATTACTTTTTTGGATGATTAACTGTCTACATCTACAGCTTTTCTGTCAGTGTGTGGTTTTGCACTGGAATTGCAATCAAACACCCTGAATATTTGGGAATTTAGTGGTTTGCAATGCTTCTGCTGAGGTACTACGAAATAATCATGGTTGACAAAGTCTCTATAAACAGTTTAATAATTATCTCCTGACACAATCCTTTGAAAATTGCTCAGTTTATATACCCCATATAGTAATCACCTACACCTATGTGAAGGGAATTTGTATGCTGTATGGAACAAATTATTTCTAGAGAATTCTGTTCACCTCAAGGGAAGTCAAAAGCTCATCCAGCAAGTGTTTACTCACCATCCTGTCAAAACATTTATACAAACAAACACTTATATTTTATACACGTATATAAAAACACGTACATCCAAATAGATACAAGTGTCACACACAAGTATAAGCACATTAAAGTAGTGTTTCTTTGGGTCTGTGTATAAAGCCCATGCAAAGAACTTCTTGGTAACCCATAAAAAAAAAAAATTATATATATATATATATATCAAAATTTTTTCAGGTGACTTGTTTGAAGGCGAATGCAATACTGTATTCAAAAATGGTGGAGTCACTGATCAACTAAACATACCCTTTAGAATTAGGCAGATTAGAGAATGCGCTTTTCTAACTTTGGCAGATGCGGAGTGGGCAAGGTTTAATTTGTAGCTCATCTCAAAAACCTCTAAATATTGTTATACAATTAACCTATTTTACTAAAGATTTTTGCAAGGTTTCATAAAGTTACATTCACTAGCATTAAAAGTGATGTCATTAGCACTACACCAAGCACGACTGATATGCCTTACAGATTTTTTTTCACTAAAATAACAGTATTAAAACATATTGTTTATACAGACCCCCATTGCCCATTTCTACACCTATGACCAGACACAAAAATAACTAGCTCCAGAACCTCCGTTTAATGTCTCATCAGGACAACACATTCAGGAAAGCAGTACCCTCTCCCCCGCAAATGCCGCACTGCAATCCAATAACCTTGAGCAGAAACAGAACCCACTGTCTGTTAATCCAGCACCAAGGAAATTGTGCTACCAATTGTACCACTGACAACGATGCCCACAGAAACGTAGAACCCACAT
>NC_056743.1:990692465-990732653 GCF_019279795.1 Protopterus annectens
TCAGTAACTCATTGGAGTAAAGCTGCGTGCCTTAGGATCACTCTGCAAGCCAGAGTTTCCCAGGCTGCTTAGTACATCTCCCCCATCTCATAATGTACTGGAGTGCTTTCTGTCTCCAGGTGTTCCTTAGTATAAAAAAACTTTTGCCTAAATGACTCCTCACTGGATTTGCTAAATTGGTTAAAATGATCAGTCCGAGATCAACAAAAAGGCAGTACTTTGTCATTTACTATGCTTGTGTTTCAGATTTGTGTTGCCAGTAATTTTTCTGCCTTAATTATTTGAAGCTTCTAGATCACCTTAATGCCTTACAGTTTTCAGATGTCTCTTCTGTTATCTTTACTAAGCATTCAGCCGCATTCATCATATTAATGCTTAAGATTGTTTGGAGGTGGTGGTTTAAAAAGTATATTGAGGTGTTTTACTTTTTTTTAAAACTTTAAAGTTCTTTTCTTTGCCTTTTCCTGTGTGGATTAGTTTATGCTTATTGGGGTGGTTAGCTTCTATACTGGTTTTCACTGTGCTTGGTTGGGCTACATTGTTTAGTCACAGAGCCAATTCCATAGTCACTCCTATAGATATACAATTCCTTTTCCAGAACAGACCAGATAAGAGTGCAGTTTGATTGGGTGAGGGCTAGATCCCCAAGGCCTGCAGTCACAGGAAGGATAGATTTCTTACAAAAAAGAAAATCTTTTTTTCAGCTTGGAATTATGACAAGAACGGCTTTGTTGAACTAGTGAGGGCTCAGTTGGATTTGAGGCCAAAGATGTGTTTGGTTTGAATATAAAGTTCCACAAATGCCTTGCATCATCTCTAGCATCAACAAGTATGGAATCTGATTAGAAGGTTCACTTAAAATGTTTTAAAGTTTCTCTACTTTTAACTGTGTAAAGGTTATGGAGAAATTGCTTCTTCTGTAGTTGTACAGGCTGCTGCTTCTACTGGCTTTGTAGCTAATTCAGTGCATAATGAGGTTGAAGTCATACTGGAGTCCTTGATGCAGGGATCTTTTGTGAAACCACCACAGATGTAATGTTAAATTTTAATTATAACACATTTTGTGGAGGGCCGTCAAGGTTAGCAGAACCTAGTATTCTAAAATATTCACTAACAGATACTTATTGCGTAGCATTTTATTGTGAAACGCACCTTTCCCAGACATGAAGTAAGCATCTGCCTTAAAGTTCATTAAGTGTTTACTAAATGGTTTGGAATTTTGTCACAGTAAAGGAAGTTCTAGAGGCACAGTGTCTCTCTCCCTGACTGGGACTCCTTTGAGTCTGGATGTCCTGCATGTGTCTGATTTTGCCATATACTCCAGTTTCTTCCAGTGTCTTAGAGACATGCTGCAAGTAAGCTGGCAGTTCATATAGCCCATAAGTGTATATGCCTTGTGTGGTTGTCCTGTGGGTTCGCACCCTTTCCAGAATTACCTTTCCTCTCTTGTACCCACTGACTGCAAAGATGGGTCCAGTACCCCCACAACCCTGAATTGAGATAAGCAAGCAATTAGAGAATGGATCGAGTAAAATAAAAATGATGGCAAATCCATAGAAGCTGACAGTGTAAAGCATTTCAGGTGAGCATTTACTTCCACAGAAATCCCTTGGAAGCACATACATATAGAGGACAACTATTAAACTAAAATTAAAACAATGATATTCTTCATTCCCACTGCTGCAGTAGCCTTTTGGCTAATATGGGTTATAAGTTGTGTCTTTGCCCAAGACAGTATGGCAACCAGCCACATTCCAAAAGCTGTTCCACTCTTGACAGCTGTTTTGTCAGCCCAAAGGAAGATAAAATTGGAAGTCAGAGTGGAAAATATTCAGTTTTTTTTTTCTATTCATGAGGGAGTGGCTACGAGGCTTCACAAGTAGCATTTGTACTTTCAGCTCCTTTCTGGCGGATACGTCCGATAAGTCCCCTTTAGAGGAAACTTCCACCCAGAAAATATTTTGAATGTATTTGTGTGGGTGTGTATATAAAATGTGGGTTCCTTATGTTTGGTGGACAGCTGGACGGCTTTTCTCCCTCCCATAACGTCTGATTTGAGTGGACATTTGGTCAGAAATTTGCTTTGCTGCAGCAGTTAAGTGGGATGTGTTCTGGGTGTGTGTTTATGCGAATGTGTGTGGGTAAAGGTTAGGCAAGGCGATTGATTTAACTTTGTGTTTTTGTTTAGGTTAAGGGTTAATGGACATAGTGTTTTACATGTGCACAAGTGGTAAATGTCTGAGCTGTCCTGTGTAGTGGTTGTGTTATGGGCAGGGCTTTACATTAACCAGCAGGTTAGGAGCCAGAAAGGTGTTGGAGTGTAACTTGTCGCACATTACTGAAGTGGAACATGAAGGTGAACCCTAATCTTGTACTGCCCCTTATCTCAACATTTAAAAAAAAAAAAACTTCCATAACACTACCACAGTTTAGACCTGGTGTGCCCAACAGGCGGCCTGCGGGCCACAGTATGACATGCCCCAAATCTGTAAACATAATTTAACTTCCTAGTTAACCATGTGTCAGCATCACTGTGATGCATGTTGAGGAAGTAGAGTGGTGGTTTTGTTTTGGTGGTAGTGCTCATTGAGATCTGGGCTCTTGAGGAAAGTCTTCCTTTGCATTTTAATTAGACTAGCCTTGTAAATAGTGTGTGCATTTAATTTGAGAGAACTAAGTGCAAGTTACTTGTTCACAGGTGTGTTGTGTAGGTATGAAATACTACAGTGCGACTTTGTGTGCGCACATCTGTGAATATTTGCTATGACTTAGTTGCATGTGTGTGTTGGCTTGTTTGCAGTAGCGTTGGTTTAAGTCATTGCAGTTTGAGTGAAGTAGAAATGCAGACAGTCTGTGAAGGAAATGGTGTCTTAAGTGCTTCATACATGATTAAACTTCAGAAATTGATGGGTAAATTGTGTCATTTAACTGATTTTTTTTTCTGTGAATTATAGTACAGTACTGGTTTCAGTACTGTTGATGAGTCAAATCCAGATTTTAGTTTCCTTTTTAGTCTCTACCTCATACAATTTGTGGTTACCTGGCAAATGTCATATGTTTGAGTACTGTTGCAGAAGATGAGAGAGCAGTGTGGGTGAAGAGTTCACAAGTGTATCGGAATTATCCATTTTTTCCTTATTTTGAGTCTGTTCCTCAAAATTTGTGGTTTTCATGGACCAAAGTCACTAAATGGTCAGTCTTGAGTTTGCGTTCACAGTATTAAGAAATTGCATGCTAGTCTACAACCTGTTATGACAACAGATGTTCTTCATCTCACATTGCTGCAGTCCTTACACTTGGGTAGTCCGCTGTCCACGGTCGGCCCGAATATCAAAGTATAAGGCTGACGTCGGTCAGGGCGCATTTAACTGACGTCAGGATGTCAGGGTACAAATGCGCATGACCGGCGTCATATCCTCAGTCTTTTTTGCCGCATGGTCCGATGCAGAAGCAGCATTGCAAGTGCCGGTTGGCGTTCTGAAATTTTTCGATTTAGGAGTTTCAGACCGAGTTCAAAGTTGGCTAAGTACCCCGTTGGGGAATATTTTAGTTTTTTCTTGCCTCAGTCATTTACCGGATGTGAGAAAACGTTAATAATTGCGTTTCTTGTGGGAAACAGATACCGCATAGAGATTATCATACTTTGTGTATTCCTTGCTTAGGGCCTGAGCACGACGTTGTTGGCTGTCGCTCTTGTGCTAGATTTAATAAACGCACTATAAAGAGAAGGTTGGATTGTGCAAGGTTAGTCTTTGGGAAGCGGTGCAATTATAAAATGCCGTCGGATGCTCCGATGCCTGCTTCCTCGAAGAAGTGCAAGGACAAGACAGTTAAGCCTAGGCTAGAAGAACCGTCTGTACCGGACGCCGGTTCTTTAGAGGTGTCGGCTCCACCGGAGATTTCTTTGTGTTCCCAGAGTGAGACCTTATTATTGCAAGATGTGGCCTCTCAGGAGGCAAGTCAGGCTGAGGGGGCTTCTCAGGTTACTATACTCCCCTCCCTTCCTAAGGTGGCTATGCCCTCTCCTTCTGTTACTAAGGCTTCTCCCAGGGGCAGGCCAGGTTTAGCTTCAGTTGGTGTTATCCCTAGCTCTTCAGGTACTGTGCCCAAGAAGCATATGCTTAAAATGGCAGAAGATTTGATTACTTTGATTAGGGGTTCTATGCCCCCTCCTGCTAAGAGACCTAGGGTGGAGCCTGAGCTGGGGGGTTTTGAGCAAGCTTCAGATGTTTCAGAGTCTTCGGCTGAAGACTTGCAGGAGTACTCTCCTTATTCTGATTCTGATGTGGATGATTCTACTCCTTCTGCTGCTACTCCTGAGGATTTTTCTTTTTCAGAAACTCTTCATTCCATGAGGGAGCATTTTAAGTGGGAGGGTCAGGACTTCTCTGATTCCAGGAAAAAGCTTAGGAAATTTCTGTTTTTACCCCAGCATAGGCCTTTGGCTATACCTCCTGTTTTGGATGTAGTGGAAGATGTTTTTACAGAGGCTTCTCTTAATCCTGATTCTTTGCCTCCTGCTCCTGTTAAGCCGGATAGGTATTACAGGGTGCCTGAAGTTCACAAGTATCTTTTTAAGAGTCCTAGGGCAGACCCAGACACTGTTAGCCAGGGGCCTAAGGGTGTTAAGGCTTCTGTTGTTAAGAATTCGGTTCCTACAGATAAGGAGGCTAGGGCCTTGGATAGATGGGGAAAGAAAGTTTATACTTCTTCCACTCTTGCTATAAGGGCTCTGAATTGCCAGTTTCACATGTTGAAATACCAAAACTATCTCCTTTCACAATTGAAGTCTAAGGTTGATGCTCTGGCAGTTGGTATTGATTGTAAAGAGTTGCAAGATTTAGTCCATGTTTCTGAACAGGTGGGTAAGCATTCTTTGCAATGTGGTTTTGATGCTGTACAGGCCTCGTCTAGGGTGGCTGCCACTGGGACTGTTCTTCGCAGGCACGCCTGGCTGAGGGATCAGAATTTGTCTGAACATGTTAAAACAAGGATTTTAGATGCTCCTTTACAATCTGACGTGTTGTTTGGTCCTCCTGTTGAGACAGTCTTAAAGAAAATGGAAGACAAGGCTAAGTCTATGCAGACTGTTAAAGATTTTTTGCAAGTCCAGCCTCCAAAGTTTAGTAGAAATTGGCCTACTAAGGGGTGGACGTATCCTTCTTATGATTCCCAGTCTAGGGGTAGATCTAGACGTGGTAAGGGCAGAGATCAGAGCTCTTTCAGGCCTAGAACAGGGAGTTCTCCTGCACAGGCTTCGGGTGAGGGCAGGGGTCAGTCCTTTCGTAAACAGACCCAATGACCTACCTTTTCAGCTGCCAGAGCCTGCCTGCCTGGCAGCACCTTTGGGAGGAAGGTTGGCACTTTTCAAAGAAAATTGGAGTTTAATTACCCAGGACAGATGGGTATTGGATATCATACACCACGGCTACAGGTTTTATTTCCATACCTTGCCTCCTTTCAAAGGCATGCCAGACGTTCCTCCTCAACAAAGAATAGAGGCTCACAAACAGGTTTCTCTGTTGCTCCAACTAGGGGCCATACAGCCGGTTCCTCTGCCAGAAGTGGGCCTAGGATTTTATTCTCGCCTGTTCCTAGTACCAAAGAAGGGGAACACGTGGAGACCAATTTTGGATTTATCTATCCTCAACACTTATCTGGACATTCCCAAGTTCCAAATGTTGACGTTGCAGCAGCTTTTACCTCTGCTGGGCAAAGATCATTGGATGGTAACTTTGGATCTCAAGGAGGCTTACCTTCATGTTCCTATCAGACTCAGTTGCAGAAAGTATCTGCGTTTTCGAGCTGGGACTTCTCACTATCAGTTCTCTGCATTGCCCTTTGGCTTATCTACTGCGCCCAGAGTGTTCACGGAAGTTCTGGCTCCAGTGATAGCTTTCTTCAGACTACAAGGAATACAGATCTATCCTTATTTGGACGACTGCCTAATTCTGGCTCAAGGAAGGGAAGAGCTTCTTCGTCATTTGGAATATGTGATAGCAGTGCTAAGATGCCTAGGATATTCTGTGAACGAAATAAAGTCCAGTCTAGTACCCTCTCAAGACATGTGCTTTCTGGGTGTGAGACTGAATACAGCAGCCCAGATGGCCTTTTTAACCCCGGACAAACAAAAGAGTCTATCCCTTTACTTCCATCAACTATCTCATCAGTCCGGGCTGACTGCAAGGACAGTCCTTCAAGCCTTAGGGTTCATGGCATCTTGTATTCTGGTGCTTCCCAATGCCAAACTGCATATGAGGAAGCTACAATGGTATCTCAAAATGTATGGACACAGCACTGCCAGGATCTGGACGCTGTCATTCAAATAATACCTTGCATTCAGAAGGAATTTTTTGGTGGGCTCAGGAATGTCACCTAAACAAGGGACTCTGTGACCCGGCCAGAGGCAAGTCAGATTTTAACGACAGATGCCTCAGACAAAGCTTGGGGAGCTCATCTGAATGGAAAATGGATACAAAACAAGTGGCCTGTCAGACTACAACATCTACATATCAACATGAAGGAGATGTTAGCAGTCCAGTTTGCATTAATAGCTTTCAAGGAATTCCTTCTTCCAGGACAGGTGTTGATTCTAACAGACAACACAACTGTCATGTGGTACATCAACAAGCAAGGGGGAACGCATTCTTATCCTCTATGCAGGCAAGCAATGATTTTGTGGAGACTGCTCTCCGTTTACAGCTCAATCTTCAGGCAAGGTTTCTGCCAGGAGCACAGAACTCCTTAGCAGATGTGTTGAGCAGACTAATTATGGATCCCCACGAGTGGAAATTGGATCCTCATGTATTTCAGAAATTGACAGTGTCATGGGGAACTCCAGACATAGATCTGTTCGCTTCTCCACTAAACCATCAGCTGCCAAAGTTTTGCACGAAAAGGTTTCATCCCACAGCTTGGAGAGTGGATGCTCTTTCTTTCAATTGGAGCAATCTTCATGTGTATGCCTTTCCACCTCTGCCTCTCCTCCCAAAGGTACTTCTGAAGGTCAGACAGGACAAGCCAAGGATGATTTTAATAGCTCCAGATTGGCCTCGACAGCACTGGTACCCATTACTAAGAAGTCTAGTACGGAAGCCTCCATGGCCTTTGCCTTCGATTCCACACCTGTTGTCACAGGTGGACAGCCATTTGCTCAATGTCAAGCTTCACTCTCTGCACCTAACAGCCTGGCATATTCTGTTTTGAACCTTAATGGGCCTCCACTTCCTCAGCAAGTTTTGAATGTTATTTTGGAAGCTAGAAGGCCTAGTACAAGGAAAGTGTACGCTGATAAATGGAAGAGATTTTTATTTTGGAGTGCAGCAAAAGATTTTGATGTTTCTGAGCCTAATTTGTGTGTGGCTCTTCAATAGCTTACTGAGTTACTAGACAAAGGTTTGTCTTTCTCTTCTATTAAAGTTCATGCTGCAGCAATTTCAGCTCACTATGATTGCGACCCGCCATTGTTTTCTCATCCTTTGTTCAAGCAATTTCTTAGAGGGGCAAAGAATATAAGACCCCCAGGAAGAGCTCCTACTCCTGCTTGGGATCTCAATTTTGTGTTGGAGAAACTCACTCTACAACCTTTTGAGCCTGCAGCTACTGCTGAGTTGAAATATTTATCATGGAAGACTGCTTTTTTATTGGCCATTACCTCTGCAAGAAGGGTTTCTGAATTGCAGGCCCTTATGGCAGTTGAGCCTTTCTTGATTTTCCATAAGGATAGGGTATCATTACGTACTAATCCTTCCTTTATGCCTAAGGTGGTTTCTAGTGTAGCTTTAAACCGGACTATTCATTTGCCTACTTTTTATGCAAATCCCCAAAATAAGGGGGAAAAGATTTTGCACACTTTGGATGTACACAGGCAGTTGCGTTATTATTTGGACAGAACTAAAGGGTTCAGGCAGTCTCAGCAGTTGTTAGTTTCTTTTGCTTTGAGTTCTCAGGGCAGGCCTGTGTCAAAACAAACTATTTCTAAGTGGATTGGGTTTTGCATTGCTTTCTGTTATTCCCATCATGGCAAGGAGGTTCCAGCTGGGATTAGGCCTCATTCCACTAGGGCTACTGCCACTTCCACAGCTTTTTTGAGGGGAGTGGCAACCAAGGATATTTTGGAGGCAGCTACTTGGAGTTCTGTGCATACCTTCTCTAGGCATTATCACCTGCCACTTTACTCTAAGTCCAGGGCTGGTTTTGCCACTGCGGTTTTGCAGGGCATTTTGGCAGCTCCTGCTTCCTTATAGTTAGCCATCCTCCCTTATCTCTGCTTTGGGATTCTACCCAAGTGTAAGGACTGCAGCAATGTGAGATGAAGAACATAGTACAGTTTTGTACCTACCATAAATGTAGATGTTCGAAGATCCACATTGCTGCAGTCCAATTTACCCTCCCTCCTTCCCTCTGTACTTGGAGGTGGTTGTGTGGGTTGGGTTGTACATATTGTGTATATTGTATATATTGTACATATAGTTAGTGCAAGGGTGGTTGGTTATTTGTTTGCTGTCTTTTGGTTTTGACCTTTATTTTTAAGGTCTTCTGACATCTGGGGCAAGAAAAGACTGAGAATATGACGCCGGTCATGCGCATTTGTACCCTGACGTCCTGACGTCAGTTAAATGCGCCCTGACCGACGTCAGCCTTATACTTTGATATTCGGGCCGACCGTGGACAGCGGACTACCCAAGTGTAAGGACTGCAGCAATGTGGATCTTCGAACATCTACATTTATGGTAGGTACAAAACTGTACTTTTTTTATGCATATAAGGTGAGTATTTAAAATTACAAGACATGTTAATCTACCAATTTTCTAAGTTTATAAGAGCAGTATTTAAAATCTGTCCATGGTCTTGGTGCTTTGTATTCTAGCCTTCCAGTTATTTTGCCTTTGTACAGAATTCTTGCACTGCAAAGGTGGGGTTCTTAGTTTTATCCCATGTTTTCTCTGCCCCTTGTACAACTTGGGATTTTTTGGTAAAACACAGATTTTTCAAAATAGGTTGAGAGGTTGGGTGGGGGAGTTATTACAACTCTGCCTTTGCAGAGTGCAGTTTGAAGCAGCTGTTTGGAGTCTAAACCTGTATCACTTTTAAGGGGAAAAAGATTGAGTAAAACTAACTATTTAAAGTAACCTGATATATTTGGAGGGGGCGGGATTAAAACTGCATGATTCATTAGTGTGTACGCATACTGTTCATAGTTTGCATTTTTGACATATTTCAGCTTTGTGTATATTTGTGTTAAGTAACCTACTGTATTTGGCATGTGTGTGAGGGGGTGAAGCTGTGCATAATTCATGGATTGTTTTGTGTGTGCAAGTGTGCATATGCTTGTATTAAGCATATTTTAGGTTTTCCTGCATTTGTGTGTGAGAATTCTTTGCAAAACTGGTTTACTCAGTATGCTCATTACCCTTTTGGCAAGTCATTCTGATTTGGTATGCGTTTCTTGTGTGTGTCAGTCTTGCCACCTGTGGTAACATGCATTGTATCATCAAATGGTGACATCGTTTCTTCAGTTTTTCTGCTGTGACCTTTAGTTTTCAGCCTGCAGTAGTATTGATGTCTTTGTGTTGCAAAGCCATAATTGAATGATTTAGTGGTTGGGTTCATTTAGACTTGCATCCTCACTTTTTTTTTTTTCTTGGCCCCCACTAGTTATGGGGTGATTTGTACTGTTTTGTTTTTCTGCATGAACTTTGAGGGTTTTTTTTTACCTGCAATAATCACATGGTGGCTTATGTGAGAATTTACTGCAGTTTCACTGTTTTTATATTGCCCTACTCTTACATTAGAGAAGACTACACCTTCTATTAATGTTATCTCATTGGTGCTTACTCATGTGTTGTTTTTTTTTTTTTTTTTTTTTTTTTTTTTTTTTTGTGATAGACTGCTGTGGTTGAATTGGTAAAAGTTTAATTACTAATTAAAGCGCATAGGATGTGGTCTGTAGGACCGAGCAGCAATTAAGCTACTGTGGAATTCTTTTGCTCTTCGCAAGCAGTATTAGTATACTTGGCAACTGTACCTTTTTTGGCAGGCATATATTGATCCTTGATATGCATTGTTGGGGGAGCAGTATGCAGAGTCTTGTTAATGAGTCTAGTGGTAACTGCTACCTTGATGGTAAGTACCCTTGTGAAGTTCTGGATTATGTGCAGATTTTCAAAATGTTAATTCAGAATGGTTTTGGAGAGTCATCTAGGATGAAACAGAATTGACCCACTTCCCTTATGTCTTTCTCTTGGTTCCTTTTTCCTCACATTCTTAAAAAAACTGGTAAGAGAAGCAAGATTGTCATTTAACATCATGGCGTCATTTTGTTTTAATTTATGAGGATACAATAGCTGTCCCCAAGGAGTACAACATAAAGCTCTGTTACGCTACAAAGCATGCAGCTAAAAACAGCCTCACTAGACTGAGGACCAATGAAGTAAGAGCCCTGAAGCAAGCTGTTAACTGTCAGCAGTTGCTTTTCAAACTCGCAAGCCAGAGTAGTGAAGTATCAATGAAAGTCTGTTATTTGATAGAATTAATTGCAAAAAGTGGGAAGCTGTTTTCAGATGAGAATTTGTCGGACTGTCTTAAATATTTTCAGATGTGACCTGTTCAGAGAAAAATTAACAGTGGGAAGTCGCATCTGACCATTGCAAGATGTGTCTGCAAATAATAAAGATAATCTTTGCAGAAGATTACATTAGCACTTCAAGTGCTAAGCAGAACTGATCATTTTGGGGACACTGCTCAGCTGGCTGTATTTGTTTGAAGAGTTAGTCTTTTGATCTGCTGGAAGAACTGCCTGTGCAATGAAGGGCACAGCAATAGGAAAGGACATTTTTGAGCAAGTGAAAGTGGTATTGGAGAAAATGAACTTTAGTGGAGCAAAACTCTGTGGGGTTGCAGCTGGTGGTGCCCCTTCCATGATAGGGAAGCAAAGTGGATTTGCAACTTTATTAATGCATCTCTTACCGCAGAAACTCCTGGCATATCACTGCATAAAATAGATCAAGAGCGCATGTGTTCCAGAAACTTGAAATGAGACATCATGCAAAAGGTCATTGTAACAGTTAGCTTCATAAGGTCATGGATCTGAATCAAAGGCAGTTTATAGCCTTTCTTGAAGGAGTAAGCGGACACCACAATAATGTGATTTACTTCTGTCAACTTTGGTGGCTGAGCTGGCCAACGACACTGGGCAAATCTTTGGTTGTTGCTTGAAGTCTTTAATGACCAAAGGTGAAGCTGCCATGTTCTTCAAAAATATTTGGTTAAGTAAGTTGGCTTACTTAAACGTGGAACTGCAGGGGAGGGATCAGTTAGTTCGCAGACTATATGAGCATGTAAATTACATTTATTCAAAAGGTGGAACTGCAATTAGATGCATTTGTCCAAGCAGAAAATGTTTGTTTCTCAACCCTAAGCACACTACCTGTTGATGCAGTCAACTATACAAAGAACAGATACATGCTATTCAAGTTTGTTCAGAATGCAAACCTAGATTTGAGGACTTTATAGCTATAAACACCATATTATGGTGAAGATATTTGAGATCATTTTGCATTTAATCCCTGCACTGCTCCTGATGATATGCAGTTGGGAAGTTGGTGAGCTTCACAACAACTGTGACATGGAGAACGTTCTCAGAGAATGGTTTCCTGAATTTCTGCAGTAATCATCTCTGTAGAAACTTATCTAAGTGTCATAGAAAATGCTTTGAAATTCACTGCACTTTTTGAAGCACATACTGCTGTGAACAACTCTTTCTCTAGAATGAAGAGTGTGGAAAAAAATGGAGATCTGTTAAAACAGGTGCACACTTGAAAGATGGACTCTGTATTGCCAGTTCAACAGTTGGTTCAGACGTGGACCACTTGTGCAATAAAAAGCAATGTCTGAAATTCCATTAACTGATTTGGAAGGTCACATCTGAAAACATAATTTATTCTGTCCTGACATATTGATTTGCACAGTTAAGGCATTGCATGAAGCACTTTGTTGCACCATTTATAGTTGGCAGTGTTGTGGCAAGGATACTGTCAAGTGTCTTTGCACCAGTATTTGGACTTGTAGAAAGCATACTTAAAATACTTGTATGTGCACCTTATACATTGGAACTGTATGTGCACCTTATACATTGGAACTTTTGTATAGCAAGGAGATTATTTTGTAGTGTCACCTTGTTAGCTGCAAGTTTAGATGTCCTGACTGAAATCACTGTTGCAATATTCCTGACATATGGGTTGTACCTGCTCAAGTCTGGCTGGGGTATTAACACTTTCTTTCCTAGGTCGTATGCCTGTTGCACGACCTCCACTTGTATGCATTGGAGTGTATAGACAAGTGTGGACTCTGAGACTATCTTGCTGTCAGTCTGAATGTAGGTTGTGCAGTCATCAGCCTTTTCACTGTTTGGTTGTTAATACCTTTGCTACTATCCTTTATCCAGGCAAGTACCCCATTGGGGATGATCCTTCCGTTTTATCTTGCAATACTTTGTTGAAAGTTGTAGATGTCAGCTAGGAGGAGTAAGTGTAAGTACAGTAGACTATGTACAAGGACTTGCATACCAAGTGTCTTTTGGCTAAGCCCAGAACATGATCACTTATCTTTCGCAGTCTGTCAGTCATTTGTTCCAGAAACCCTTGAGCTGAGGCTTTCTACTCTCAATATCTTTCTCGAGACCCAAAGTCTTAAATGTTTTTCCACAGTCCAAGATGGATGACTCTGCATCCTCTGTCATCCTGCCTCCAAACAAAAAAATAAAGAAACCTTGAGCAGATCTACAGTCCAGCGTATCTGATTCTGACACACACGCTGAGATTGCAGAACCCACTGTACATCAGGCTACTACTTAGTTTCTTACTGCGGAGACTCTGTCTGAGGCCTTGCAGACTACTGATGCATCCAAGGAACGGTTCCATTTGAAAGGACGGCACGCCATCAAATTTTAGTTAGGGAAGGTATCCCAAGCTCTCATAGAAATCAGAGGGTTCCGAACCTCTGCATCTCATCCAGACATCACGCCTAAAATGGGGGAAAAAAAGCATGTGGCCTCTCCCTCAGCATTTGGGGAAAATGAGTGGATGGACTTCTCACAGGGGCTGTTCAAAACTATTATATCTTTTGAAACTGCCTTCTTTTGGGTCAGTGTACCCACAGACTACCACTCAAACCCTACCCTGGCTTCCTCCTCTCTTGATGAGAAACAGGAGTATGACTCTGACCTTTCTCTGGACTATTCCTCTCAGCTGCATTCTCCAGGGCAAATGTCTTCTGACAACGAAGACTCTTCTCACTGGTTCCCCTAGTTGAGGAAGCTTCCTTTAGGGAGATTATACAGAACATGTTGAAGCATTTCGAATGGTGATCCTTGCAGCTCTCTGTTCAGAAGGGGTATTGCACCCTCTTGGAGATGGGTACCCCTGCCCCCTTCTCAAGCCCCTCCTATCCTTGAGGCCTTCCAGGATGCTTTTGTATACCTATTCTGCACCTAATTCTCAAACTAGCTCCTAAGAGACCAGAAAAGTTTCACAAGGTGCCGGATGACCTTGTATATTTATGCAGGAGCTCTGTTGCAGACCCTTTTACCCTTATAGATAAGCCATCTAAGCTGCGTTAGTGCAAATGGCCTACAAATTGACAGATGATAGGGCTGTGGATAGATGGGGAAGGGAGGTTTGCATCTCTGCTACCCTAGTCTTTAGGGCAGTTAATTACTAGACTCAAATGACAAAGTATCTGTTCTGCATTCCTTACACTCAGCAATAGGAGGCTCCAGTACAACTTTAAGCATTAAATGCAGATATTACTTTCACAGGCCACTCAGATTGTCGGACACAGCATTAAATGCGGTTACAATGCTGTGGATGCTCCTTCTAGGGCAACTGCTTTCACAGATATGCATGGCTTCACAGTCAGCCTGTACCTGAGGATTTGAAGTCTAAAATTCTGGACTTGCCTTGTGACAAAGACTTGCTGTTTGAGCAGGCTGGTCGCCTGAGGACCAATCTCCAAGACCAAAATAAACCATGAAAAATTGCAGACTGCTCATAAATCTCATCAGATGTTCTTCGTGTTTCACTGTTGCAGTCATTACATTTGGGTAATCCTGCTGGCAGGTTGCCCTCAAGTCGGCCTGAATTCCAAAGTCTTGGGTCCTGCGTCAGCTGCTGTCACCGCTTCCCTGCCGTCAGGTTGTCAGGGGTATAAAAGAAGCAGCCGACGCCATTTTCTTCAGTCTTTCTTGCCGTGTGGTGCCCGAAGCAGAAGCAGTTCGCAAGTGCCGGTCGGCCAACTCCTGAGATTTTCGTGTTTCAGACCCGAAGTCTTCAATAAAGCTAAGTACCCCGTTGGGGAAACTTTTTTTTCTTGCTCCAGATCGATGTCAGAAAGTTTAATAATTGTGTTTCTTGTGGAAAGCAAATACCTCATAAGGACTTTCATTCTTACTGTATTCCTTGCATAGGCCCTGATCACGTTTCTGGTTGTCGGTTTTGTGCTAGATTTAACCAATGCACTATTAAGCTTCTGTATGATTTTGCTTTAAACTATTTTGGACGCCGGTTTAATTATCCAGAAATGTCGGATAGCCATCCGACTACCGGAGTTCACAAAAAAACGCAAAGAAAAGGAGAGGGAGAAACAACCAAGGTCCAAAACCGACGAAGCTTCTCCTAAGCCAGTTGCCGGTTCTCAGTGAGGCGCTTTCACAGCCCCCGACACCCGCTACTTTAGAGTCGCAGGCCGCTACCGACTCCCACGTGGAGTCTGCTATGCCGCTGTAAACTCAAGGTATTGGAGCCTCTGACACTATTCCCTCAGATGGGTCCGGAGCCGCTGAGCAGGCACCGGCTTCTGAGGATATATTCAGACCTAAACATCTTCACATTAAACAGACTTCAGCTTCAAAGGCAAAGACTAAAGTGCCTTCTAAAGCAAAGAAACAAACTCGAGCCACGTGGACAGGCCTCTATGCCCAAAAAACAGATGCTCAAAATGTCCGAAGACTTGATTACCTTGATCAGGGGTTCCCATCCCCCTCCTGATAAGAGGCCTAGGCAAGAGACTGACTGACTATGAATTTTCCAGTCAGGTTTCTATTTCTTCTGATTCCTCTTCTGATCAGGAATATTCTCCCCCCCCCCCATGAGGATTCTGATGCTGAAGAATCTATACCTTCAGCTTCTCCTCCAGAGGACTATTCTTTTGGGGAAACCTTGCATACCATGAGGGAGCATTTCCACTGGGAGAGCCAAGATTTTTCAGAATCCAAAAAGAGGCTCGGGGATTTCCTTTTACTACCTCAACACAGGCCTCTAGCCATTCCACCTGTGTTAGACATTGTAGATGTGTTTTCGGAGTCTAGTCTGACCCCCTGAATCCTTACCTCCAGCTCCTGTTAAGCCTGACAGATATTACAGGGTTCCTGACTCTCATAAATTCCTTTTTAAAAACCCTGCTGCAGACCCAGAAACCATTTTACAGGGTCCCAAAGGAGTTGAGGCTTCCGCTGCAAAATACCCTACCCCCTCTGACATAGATTCTAGGGCACTGGATAGATGGGGGAAAAAAGGTTTACACATCTGCTACCTTGACTCTAAGGGCCTTAAACTGTCAAGTTTCATATGCTCCAATATCAGCAACATGTCATGGCATTGCTTAAACAGAAAATGTTAAATTCTGAATGTGCAGAAAACAAGGAAATGCAGGATTTATTGCATGCAGCTGAACAAGTTGGAAAGCATACTTTGCAATGTGGTTTTGATTCTTTGGAGGCCTCATGCAGGGCCGCAATTACGGGTTCTGTAACTAGGAGGCATGCTTGGTTAAATGAACAAAATCTGCCTGATCATGTCAAAGTTAAATTATTAGATGCACCTTTACAGCATGATACTTTGTTTGGTGTTAAGGCAGAAGAGGTGTTAAAGAAAATGGAGGACAAAGCTAAATCTATGCAAACTGTCAGATTTTTTACAAGTACAGCCACCTAGGTTTAGTAGGCACTGGCCTACAAAGAATTGGTCCTTTCCTGTGTCGGACAGACCTCAAAAGGGCAGATCCCAGGCGCAAGGTTCAGACAGGTCAAAGCAATGGGGGGCTTCTACCTCCAAAGTTGGAGAGGACAAATCACAACCGTACAGGAAACGGTCCCAATGACTTCCCCCTGCCTGCACCAAGCACTTATCTCCTGGCAGCACCCTTAGGGGGGAAATTAGCACTTTTTTCTCAAAATTGGCACATTATAACCCAGGACAAGTGGGTTTTAAATAATGTCACAAGGCTACAAGTTCCATTTCCATACCCTGCCAAAGGCAAACGGTTGGGCAGAGGCACAAAAAACAAGTCTCATCCCTCATGGACATGGGGGCCATTCAGCAAGTACCAGAGCAAGAGCAGGGACAAGGATTTTACTCCAAACTGTTCTTGGTACCCAGAAAGGACAAGGCCTGGAGACCAATACTGGACCTATCTATTCTGAACATTCCTGGATATACCAAAATTCAAGATGTTGACTTTGCAGCAGCTTCTGCCCATGCTGGCCAAGAATGCTTGGCTTGTGACTTTAGACCTAAAAGAGGCATGCCTGCATGTCCCCATCAGACAGTCATGCAGAAGATACCTCAGATTCAAGGCTGACTCAATGCATTACCAATTCTCTGCACTGCCCTCTGTCTTATTTACTGCGCCCAGGGTCTTTACAAAGTGCCTGGCACCAGTAATTGCATTCTGCAGACAGAGGCATACAAATATATCCTTACTTGGACAACTGTCTAATTCAAGCATAGAACAAGGACATTCTTCTACAGCGTCTGGCGTTTGTGAAGAGACTTCTAACATGCCTAGGGTTACACAGTCAACAAAAAGAAATCAAAACTAGTACCCTCTCAAGAGATAATATTCCTGGGTGTAAGCTTAAATACAACTGCCCAGATGGCTTCTCTTGCCAGACAAAGGCAACTGACTACCTATTTCAGAATGTTGGCAACAAAAGCCCAGTTATTTGCAAGAAAAATTTTGCAGGCTTTGGGCTTCATGGCATCTTGCATCCTACTAATTCCATATGCAAGACAGCATATGAGGAAACTTCAATGGTACCTAAAAAGCGTTTGGGCTCAACATTGCCACAGCCTGGAAACAATGATTACTCTCATTCCCTGCCTGCAACAGGAGTTTCGATGGTGGGCGAAGGCTTGTCACCAGAACAAGGGACAGCCATTCACATTACCCCCAGCCAGGCAGACACTAGCAACGGATGCATCACATTGTGCCTGAGGGGCCCACATGGCAGGAAGATGCATTCAGGGCACATGGTCTTCAAACCAAATGAATCTACATATCAATCGGAGAGATGCTAGCTGTTCAAAATGCCCTGACAGCCTTCAAGGACCTACTTCATCTGGGACAACTACTGATAAACAGACAACACCACGGTCATGTGGTATATAAACAAGCAGGGGGGGCACACATTCTTACCCCCTTTGCAGACTAACCATGACTTTGTGGGACACATCATTGACTTACCAAGTACATCTGCAGGCACAATTCCTGCCAGGAAAGGAAAACACTCTGGCAGACGAACTAAGTAGAAACCTCATGGATCCCCACGAGTGGCAGCTGGATCCACAAGTCTTCAGCATGATAACAAGGAAATGGGGATGCCCGGACAGATTTATTTGCCTCCCCTCACAACTACCAACTAAAAAGATTCTGCACAAGGATTTATCACAGTCAAACATTGAAAGTGGACTCCCTATCAGTATATGCCTTTCCTCCCCAAGGTATTCCTAAAGGTCAGACAGGAGAAGCCAAAGATGATACTGATTGCCCCAGACTGGCCCCGCCAGTACTGGTGTCCAATCCTAAGGAACTTGTCTCAGTGCCCAGCATGGACCTTACCTCAAATACCTCATTTACTGTCCCAGCAAAACAATCTGATCCTGCACAGCCAACTCAGTACTTTAAACCTGGCAGCATGGCGGATAATGTAGTCATACAAAACATCCATCACAGCTTTACTGAGGTGTCATTTTGGAAGCCAGAAGGTCTAGTACTAGAAAATCTTATGCTGGAAAATGAAAGATTCTGTGCTTGGAATCAGGCACAAGGAACTGATACAGCTGTACCAAATATTCCTCAGATTTTGCAATACTTAACTGAGATGCTGGACAAAGGCCTGTCTTTTTTTCATCCATTTAAAATTTATGCCTCTGCCATTTTGGCTCATTACAATACAGAGCCACCAATTTTTTCTCATCTTTTTTGTCTCCTCTGAGGTACTGCTTTAATAATTTAAGGCCTCCAAGGAGATCACCAATACCTGCATGGGACCTCAACTATGTCTTGGAAAAACTCACCCTGCCTCCTTTCGAGCCAGCTGCTACTGCTGATATCAAGTTTTTATCTTGGAAAACAGCTCTGCTCCTAGCAATAACTTCTGCAAGAAGAGTTTCAGAGCTACAGACACTCATGGCTGTGGAACCATCATTTTTTATCCAGACAGGGTCTCTCTGAGGACAAACCCAACATTTATGCCTAAGGTGGTGTCCAGTGTGGCTCTTAACCAAGCTATTAATCTGCCAACTTTTTATCCAAATCCACAGAGCAAGGGTGGAGAGAATTCTGCATTCTTTGGACGTACACCGACAGCTTCGATTCTACTTGGACAGAACCAAAGATGTCCTTCAAGGATGCATCTGCAGTCCTAACATATGGGTTGTCCTGCCTCAGGCAGCCCTTCGGTCGGCCGGATTCCAAAGTCTGGGTCTGGCCTCTGCTGATGTCGCACTTTCCCCGACGTCAGAGCGTCTGGGATATAAAAGCATCAGCCAACGCCATTTTCCTCTGTCTTTCTTGCTGCGCGGTGCCCGAAGCAGAAGCTGTTCGCAAGTGCCGGTTGGTCAGATCCAGTGATTTCAGCTACCGAAAACTTCAAAAAAGCTAAGTACCCCGTTGGGGACTCTCTTGCCTCAGCCGATGTCAGATAAAGTAAATAATTGTTTAACTTGTGGGAAACAAATACCTCATAAGGATTTCCATTCCTACTGCCTTCCTTGCTTAGGCCCAGACCACGACGTATCGTCCTGTTCAGCCTGTGCTTCCTTCACCCAACGAACTCTTAGACGTCGATCGGAGTTTGCAGAGGAATTTTTTGGGGCTAGTTTTGCATATAAAATGCCGTCGGAGACTCCGACATCACATTTGGTGAAAAAACGGAAGGACAAGGACAGACACTTGCGGCCCGCGGTTTCGGCTGAAACCACGGTAAGGCCTACCGCGAGCGTCTGTTTCGGCCGAAACAGAGCCCTCGGAGATTCCTTCATCCGAATCCACTCAACCGACCACCGCGGCCCGGAAGGCCCCGGCTGAGTCGGCTACCGAGCTACCTACCGAAACCAATGCCCAGGATATGTCCGACACCATACCGTTGGACATATCTACTCCTGCACGTGGGGCAGCTAGGCCCCCTGCTTCCATGTCCATTAAGGCCTTTTCTAGGGCTAAAGCTGCTAAACTTTCTAAAGCTTTGCCTCCCAAAACTACATCCCAGAGGCCTTCCTCTAGTTCTCAGATCCTCAGCCTTGCAGAGGACCTTATTTCTTTAATTAGAGGCTCACAACCTCACCCGGACAGGGCCTCTCACCCTCCACCAGACAAAAGGCCCAGGACTGAGCCTTCTGACCCACACTCTTCAGACGAGTCCTCGGATGGTTCTGAGTTGTCAGACCATCAGGAGGAGGCTTATTCGCCCTATGAGGATTCTGATGCAGAAGAATCTATCCCTTCGGCCTCCCCTCCTGAAGAGTTTCCTTTGGTGAGATTCTACTCTCCATGAGAGCATTTTCAATGGCAAGGTCAGGATTTCTCTGATTCTAGAAAAAGATTAAGGACCTTTTTACATTTGCCTCCGCATAGGCCCTTAGCTATACCTCCTGTTTTGAATGTAATTGATGATGTGTACAATGATGTCAGTACAGCCCCTGATACTCTTCCCCCCCAGCCCCTGCCAAACCTGATAGAGATACTACAGGGTCTCGGATTCTCATTTCCATCTGTATAAAGCCCATTCTGCAGACCCAGAAACTATTTCTCTGGGTCCTAAAGGGGTTGCGGCTGCCACTGCCAAAAATCCTCTACCTTCTGAAAGAGAGTCTAGAGCTTTAGAGAGATGGGGAAAGAAGGTATATACTTCTGCAACTCTTTCCGTCAGGGCACTAAATTGTCAATTTCATATGATACAGTACCAAGAGTATTTGTTAGATGAACTGAACAAGAAGCTTTCTTCTCCTGAGCCCCTTGACCGTAAATCCCTTCAGGATTTGGTACACAACTCACAGCAGGTTAGTAATCATTTCTTAAAGTGTGGTTATGATGCATTGGAGGCTTCATTTAGGTCAGCTATGACTGGGGCAGTTATTCGTAGGCATGCCTGGCTGAAGGAACAATCTTTGCCAGACCATGTTAAAGCTAAACTCCTGGATGCTCCAATGGAGAAACAATTTATTTGGCTCCTCTGCTCCGAGATTCAGCAGAAACTGGCCTACTAAGAATTGGTCCTTTCCAGACTCGGCCAGAGCCCAGAGAGGCAGGAACAGACGCCCCAGAGGCAGAGGCCAATCTAGGGGCTCTTACAGAGGCCGTCAGTGGCAGCCTGTTAACCAGAGAGGTAGTAAAACAGCAGCAACAACTACTACTACACCAGGACAGGCTCAATGACTTTACTCTGATTCCGCCCACCAGGGCTCAACTGGAAGCACCCTTGGGCGGAAAGCTTGCTTTATTCTCAGAAAATTGGCATTATATTACAAGGGACACATGGACACTGCAAATAATAGACAAAGGATACAGGTTCCACTTCCACACAAAGAAACGGAATGCCAAAACTACTACCAAATCAGAGGGCAGAGGCTTTAAAGCAGATCAACAACTTGCTTCAAATGAAAGCTATAGAAAAGGTACCACTTTCAGAGCAAGGCCAAGGATTTTACTCCAGACTATTCCTTGTACCAAGAAGAGAAAATCAATGGAGGCCTATTCTCGACCTGTCCGCACTGAATACTTACCTCATTGTGCCAAAATTCAAGATGCTGACCTTACAGCAACTTCTTCCCATGTTGGGCAAGGTGTCTTGGCTGGTGACTCTAGATCTCAAGGAGGCATACCTGCACGTCCCTATTCGACCAAACTGCAGAAGACACCTCAGATTTCTTGCAGGATCAGAGCATTATCAATTCTCAGCATTGCCCTTTGGCTTATCTACTGCGCCCAGAGTATTCACGAAATGCCTGGCATCCGTAATTGCACACTGCAGACATCAGGGGATTCAAATCTGCCCTTATCTGGACGACTGCCTTATACAAGCGGACAACAAGGTAAATTTGATAAAAGACTTGGCCTATGCCATCAACCTACTACAGGCATTGGGATACACGGTCAGCATCCAAAAATCAAGACTGGTTCCATCCCAAAGGATAACCTTTCTGGGTGCGGATCTAGACGCAACCACCCAAATGGCCTTTCTCACAGAAGAAAAACAAAAAACTTCCGGATTACTTCATGAATCTGACAAGACAAGCTCAGCTTACTGCAAGGAAAATCCTGCAGGCCCTGGGTTACATGGCATCCTGCATAATTCTGATACCACAGGCCAGGCTGCATATGAGAAAATTACAATGGTATCTAAGGAGTGTATGGTCTCAACACAGTCACAGTTTGGAAACTTTGATACCAATCATTCCTTGCCTTCAAAAGGAATTCCTGTGGTGGGCTCAGGCCTGCCAGTCCAACAGAGGGTTGCCTTTCAACAAACCAAAAACAAACCATCACCACGGACGCTTCAGACCGAGGATGGGGAGCACACATGGAGGACAAATGTATCCAAGGCCTATGGTCTCAAGGACAGCTACACGTGCACATAAACCAAAAGGAAATGCTTGCAGTGATGCATGCAATCGAGGCTTTCAAACCCTTCCTCCATCAAGGCCACTTGTTAATAAGGACAGACAACACCACGGTCATGTGGTACATAAACAAGCAGGGAGGCACACACTCCTACCCTCTATGCCGGCTGGCTATGAATCTATGGGAGCTATGCCTGAAACTCGATATCCAACTGCAGTCCCAGTTCGTGCCAGGAAAGGAAAATACACTGGCAGACAGCTTAAGCAGAACTACCATGGATGCACACGAATGGATGCTGCACCCAGACATCTTCCAACTCATAACAAAGGCATGGGGAACGCCGGAGATAGATCTGTTCGCCTCCCCCCTCAACCATCAACTGAGGACATTCTGCTCAAGGACATACCACCCACAAGCATGGAGGGTGGACTCTCTCTCTCTCTCAGTTGGAAAGCTCTAAAAGTGTATGCCTTCCCACCTCTCCCTTTAATGTACAAGGTTCTACTGAAGATCAGGGAGGAACAGCCAAGTGTGATTCTGATAGCTCCAGACTGGCCATGGCAACACTGGTATCCACTATTGAGGAGCATGTCACAGGCAAAACCATGGCACCTCCCCCTATGGCCTCTTCTTCTGACGCAGAACAATTTCAAGATCATGCATCCCAACTTAAAAACATTGCAGCTAACTGCCTGGAAAATCCCTTAAATCCAAAACAAAATGTTTTATCACAGAGAGTGAAGGACATTATCATGGAAGCTCGCCGGCCTTCCACAAGGGAGACATACTCAGCTAAATGGAAAAGATTTTTTCTTTTGGAACACATCAAAAGGCTTAGATGTGACAGTGGCAAGCATGACACATATTCTGGAATACTTAGCAGAACTGTTCCACAATGGCCTTTCCTATTCTTCCATTAAGATTCATGCCTCAGCAATTTTAGCAGAATACAATGTGGATCCACCTATCTTCTCACACCCTCTCCTCAAGCAATTTCTGAGAGGGATCAAAAATATCAAACCTCCAAGAAAACCCCCTTTACCTGCTTGGGATCTCAACTTTGTCTTGGAGAAACTAACACTTCCTCCCTTTGAACCAGCAGCATCAGCGGATCTTCAGTTTCTGTCTTGGAAAACTGCATTCCTTCTGGCAATAACTTCAGCAAGAAGAGTATCTGAGTTACAAGCATTAATGGCAGTACAGCCATTTCTTATCTTCCATCAGGACAGAGTTACACTAAGAACTAATCCTACTTTTATGCCAAAGGTGGTATCTAGGGTATCCTTGAACCAAGCTATTCACTTGCCTACGTTCTTCCCAAATCCACAGAATAGAGGGGAAAAACTTCTGCACATCCTGGATATACACAGACAACTACGCTACTACTTGGACAGAACTAAAAGTAGCAGAAAAACTGATCAACTATTTGTAGCGCATGCTGCTGGGGTGCAAGGAAAAGCAATTTCCAAACAGACAATTTCAAAATGGATAGGAAATTGCATTCGATTTTGTTACTCCTTTCATGGAAAGTCAGTTCCTGCAAACATCAGGCCTCATTCCACAAGGGCCACGGCCACCACTACAGCCTTCCTACAAGGGGTGGCTACCAAGGACATTTTAGAAGCTGCTACTTGGAGCTCCGTGCATACATTTACCAAACATTACAATCTACCTTTATACTCCAGATCCAGAGCAGGCTTTGCTACTGCAGTCCTGCAGGGGATCCTAACTACACCATCTTTTTCTTAGTACCTCCTCCCCAGATTGGCTATGGTATTCTACCCATATGTTATGACTGCAGATGCATCCTTGAAGGACATAGTACAGTTTTGTACCTACCATAAATGTAGATGTCCGATAGGTATGCATCTGCAAGTCAGGTTTACCCTCCCTCCTACCCCTCTGTGGTATTCCTAGGGTGTTTACCCCTCTTTTAGCTAGCTGGGGGAATCTATTATGGTGTATTTGTTTGTATATGTGTATATATATATATATATATATATATATATATATATATATATATATATATATATATATATATATATGTATGTGTGTGTATTTATTTATATATATATATATATATATATATATATATATATATATATATATATATATATATATATATATATATATATGTATATATGTATAATATATGTATGTGTGTATATATATATATATATATATATATATATATATATATATATATATATATATATATGTATATGTAATTTTGCAAATGTTTGGAATTCTATTGCATTTATCCAAATTTAGCCTTCCTAGAGGGCACCTGGCATCTGGGGCAAGAAAAACTGAGGAAAATGGCGTCGGCTGATGCTTTTATACTCCAGACGCTCTGACGTCGGGGAAAGTGCGACATCAGCCGAGGCCAGACCCAGACTTTGGAATCCGGCCGACCGAAGGGCTGCCTGAGGCAGGACAACCCATATGTTATGACTGCAGATGCATACCTATCGGACATCTACATTTATGGTAGGAACAAAACTGTACTTTTTCAGGAAGACAGAGCAATTACTAGTGGCATATGCTGCAGGATCACAAGGAAAGGCCATCTCAAAGCAGACTATTTCAAAGTGGATAGGCCACTGCATTCATTTCTGCTACTTGCACCATGGCAAGCCAGTGCCTAAGGGCATTAGGCCACATTCAGCCAGAGCTGCAGCCACTTCAGCAGCCTTTCTTAGGGGAGTACCAACCAAAGACATTTCAGAGGCTGCTACTTGGAGTTCAGTGCACACCTTTACAAAGCACTATCATCTGCCACTCTACTCTAAATGCAGGGCAGGCTTTGCCACTGCAGTTCTGCAGGGTCTCATAGCCGCTCCTAATGCTGTTTAGCTCCAGCCTCCCAGTCGTAGCTTTGGGACTCTATGCAAATGTAATGACTTCAGCAGTGAAACGCGAAGAACATAGTACAGTTGTGTACACTTAACATAAAAGTAGATGTTCGAGTGTATTCACTGTTGCAGTCCAGGTTACCCACCCGCCATCCCCCTTTTTATGCTGGAACTTTTCTGCTGGAACTTTTCTTTCCTTCTCTGATATATATAACCTATGTGGTGTATTTGCTTGTAGATGAAGGTAAAGTTTATATTGATGTCTGTATTTTTAAATGTATATAAATTTTGGCTACCCTTTTAGGGGGCACCTGACATCTGGGGCAAGAAAAACTGATGAAAATGGCGTCGGCGGCTGCTTTTATACCCCTGACGACTTGACGTCAGGGAAGAGGTGACAGCAGCCGACGCAGGGCCCAAGACTCTGGAATTCAGGCCGACTGAGGGCAACCTGCCAGCAGGATTACCCAAATGTAATGACTGCAACAGTGAATACACTCTTAACATCTACATTTATGGTAAGTGTGCACAACTGTACTTTCTTGGATACCATAAGAACTACCCGTTTAAATCTACCCCCTTCATAAGAAGGGATCCTTATGGCAGTTCAGAAACAAATTAACACTCCTAGGACAAGATACTGTGAAAACCTCATAAGGAACTTCCAGATGGGCGGCACCACCCCCTTCAGAAGCAAAAACCTGCGACTACATTTGCAACACTCCACCCATCCTGCCCCTCAGTACCATTACTCCTGTTTCCCAAAGACTGACAAACTGTCCCTGGCCAGGTGGAAACTATTGCCACTGACAAGTGGATCTATCACGGATGGCTATGCCATGTCTTGGGGATAGTAGTCCTCCACTTAAAGGCATGCCACAACCCCTTTTAAACTGAATAGCCCTTCTGGCCCCCCTTATTCAAGGCCTCTTGAATCAGGGCACCATTGAGCAAGTCCCAAAGAACTTCATGGGAAAAGGGTTTTATTTTAGGATTTTTCTAGTCCCAAGAAAAAGGGCAGTGGAGACCCATCCTATTCTGGTCTGCCCTAAACACTTAATTGAAGGTACCATTTTTCAAAATACTTCCTGTATACTCTCTTTTGCCTTTTATCCCCCCCCACAAGCTTTTAGTGTCATTAGATCTGAAAGGCACCTACTTAAACATATCCATTCCCCTTCTTGCAGGAGATCCCTCCATTTCTTTCCTCTGGTTCCTTGCATTTTCAGTTTACTGCTCTGCTTCTTGGTCTTTCCACAGCCCCAGGAGTGTTGAAGTGCTAAGCTCCAGTAGTAGCTTTTTGTCTGCCTCTGAATTTACAATTTTGGATGACCTTCTCATGTAGGCCTTCTCTCCAGGAACTCCTCTTCAGCATCTGTGCTTCACCTTCTAACTTCTGACAGGTCTAGGTTTTATAGTAAACTACAAAAATAATCAAATATGTTCTGTGCACAGAACCTGATGTTTCTGGGCTGAAGACTAGAAAAACGCATGCCTTCCTTTCCCATGAGTATTTGGTCTGTTCAGTTATTCCCAAAGCTCTCCTCTGCACCCCATTGCTCATCAAGGGATCTGCTAAGGACTCTGGAATTCATGGTAGCCCACCATCCATGTGCTCCCTTAAACATACTTTACATCAGGAGAATCCATTGGTATCTGAAGTCTGTGTGGTCCCAGCACTGTTATCCCTTAGAAACTCTGACTCTCCTCCTCCCTTGTTTCAAAATGGAGCTACTGTGGTGGAAGGGACAGGTTGTTCTCAACCCAAGACTCCCTTCCCACCACCACCTCCTATTCAACAGGTTCACATGGATGCTTTAGACAAGTCGTTAGGTGCATGGACAAGATCAGAGTGAAGAGGAAATGGCAATCCCTGTTCTTGAAGGAATATAGTCTGAAAAGAGATGAGGGCTTTTCTGCAAGCTGTTAACATTTCACCCACTTTTGGAAACCCAGGCCACTCCAAGTGTGTGCAGACAACACCAGTCATGTGGTACATAAACAGGGGAGGTGCATGTTCTTGTCAACTTTACAGGTTATCACAAGAGGCTTGGTCATTTGTGCTGCCAGATTTCATCATACTCGCATCTGTATTCAGCCCTTCTCGGGACATTGTGTTAGGCGACTGCCTAAGCCGCTCCCTGGAGGACCCCCCACAAATGGACTTTGTGGAAAACCTCTGTTCAATGTAGCACTCCCCAGATAGACCTGCTTGTCACCAGTCAACCTCACTTCTTCGCCAGGGACCGTTGTCCCACAGCCTGCAAGACAGATGCCTTCCCCCTCTGCCTCTTTTTCCAAATTTAAGGAAAAGCCCATATTCCTTTAACTGTCACCGTTTTATCTGTGGTAGCACTGGTTTCCTTTGCTGTTAACCTGGCAAAAGGAAATTTCAGGAAAATTCCTCTTCAGCTGAGCATAACTCAGCAAAAATGATTGCTGCTCCACCCAAATCTTCCATCTGTCAGCCTGACCTTTTGGATGTTATGATTTTAATTCCAAGAAGACGCTTCTGAAGAGGTTGCTCAAGTTCTGCAAGAGACTGAGAAACCACTAGTAGAAAATCTTAGTGCTGTGTGGAAAAGGCTTTCCTGTTGGTGTTGCGCACTCAGGATCCACTGCTGGCACACGTTTATACTGAACCTGATGTTTTATAAAAGCTCACATATCCATCAGTGCCTTTATCCCTGCTAGCCCTCCAGTTACGTTGAGGTCTGAGGTCCAGCTTTTCCTCAGGGGAGTCCTGCATTTTAACCCACATTAGAAACTCTTCTCTCCCCCTTGGGATCGTAATTTTGTGTCAGAAAAGCTTATACTGTCTACCTTTGAACCAACATCATCTGCTTCTCTAGCATTCTGTACTTGGAGAACCATCCTCCTGTTGGCTCTTGTTCACACCTGTTCTAGGAGAGTTTGAGTTACAAGTTCTCATGGTCATTCTTCCTTTTCTTTTTCACAAGGACAGGTTGACTGTGAATTCTAATCTAATGTGGCGCAAAAACACTTTGCATCTCCAAACCACCACCACCCCAACAGTGAAACATACACCCCAACAGTGAAACATGGTGGTGGCAGCATCATACTTTGGGGTTGCTTTTCTTCAGTTAGAACTGGGGTTTTAGTCAAGGTGGACAGAATTAACCGTTCCAAACACCAGTCACTTTTGGCCCCAAACCATCAGGCATCTGCTAAAAAGCTGAAGAGGAGTTACCTTTCAACATGACAATGACCCCAAGCATACATCCAAATCAACAAAAGAATGGCTTCACCAGAAGAAAAATTTTTGGAATGGCCCAGCCAGAACCCACACCTAAATCCAATAGAAAATCTGTGGGGTGACTTGAAGAGGGCAGTGCACGAGATTCCCCTCGCAATCTGAAAGATTTGGAGTGCTTTGCAAAGAAGGGTGGGCAAATACTGCCAAGTCAAGATGGGCCATGCTGATAGACTCCTACCCAAGAAGACTGAATGCTGTAATTAAATCAAAAGGTGCTTCAACAAAGTATTTAAGGGTGTGCATACTTATGAAACCAGTGTATTGTACTTTTTTTTTTTTTTTTTTTCCCCTCCCCTAACAGATTTGTATTTCAATTGAATTGTACAGGTTATAGGTCACATTAAGGGTGTAAAGTTTTAAAATGATTTATGGTCTGATTTTTTTTATATCGCAAAAACCTGGCATTTTAACAGGGGTGTGTTAACGTTTTATATCCACTGTATTAGTTTAAGGGTGTGCACACTTATGCAACCAGCTTATTGTATGTTTCCAATTACAGCTGAAAACATCTAAAGCTAAGTACCCCCGTTGGGGATCCTTTTTTCTTGCACTAACCGATGTCCAAAAATGTTAACAAGTGTCTTGCCTGTGGAAAGCAGATTCTACACAGAGACTTTCATTCATATTGCTTCACTTGTTTAGGCCCAGACCATGACATCCCCCGTTGCCAGTTCTGTGCCCTATTTAATGCGAGAACCATTTGTCGTAGAGCTCTTATTTGTAGATGGGTAGTTTCGTTTTCCTCCTTCGCATTCTGAAATGAGTCAGCCATCCAACAATCCTTAAACATTCCAAAAAAAAATTAGAGATCAAGATAGAGACAGACCACACAAGGCTAAGCCTTCCAACAACGATATCACTAAGCAGGTAGTCAGTTCTCCGGAATCAGTGAGACTTATTCGCAGCCCCTGATGCCCGATACGATATCTATGCAGGCCTCTACTGAGACTCTTTCAGCATCAGGTATGCCGCAGAAATCTTAGTCTTCTGAGCCTTTGGTTATGTCTGCCTCCGCTGGGTCTGGAGCCGCGAAGCAGGCACTGGCATTTGAGGAGGCCTTTTGCACTGCAGATTCTAGACAAAAAACTGTCTTCTCATCCGACTACAGTTTCTCTGAGTGATGGATACTCTTAGGCCTAGAAGCCAGGCCACTCCTAGAAAATCTACATCTAGCCACCATCTTACTCCTGCTCCACCACCCCAAGCCAAATGCTTAAGATAGCGGAGGATCTTCTCTCCCCTTATCAGGAGTAGTCAGGCCACAACTTCTAAAAAGAAAAGATGCTCTTCTCCTGAACTAATGACAGAGCAGGATTCTGAGGAATCTGATTTATTCTGATTTTGAAGAGGAACAACAACCTCTGACTGCTTATGAGGATTCATATGCAAAGGAATCTCTTCCTTCTGCTTCCCCACCAGAAGACCTTTCTTTTGGGGAAACCTTTCACACCCACAGGGAACATTTCTGCTTGGAATCTCAGGACTTTCCTCAGTCTAAGAAAAGACTAAGTTTCTAAATCTGCCTCGGCACAGACCCCTGGCCCATCTGCCCTATCTTAGAAGTGGTGGATGATTATTTCCATGAATCCGGCTTGGCCCCTGATGCCCTCCCACCTGCTCCCAGTAAACCTGACTGGTATTAGAGTACCAGATTCTCCCAAATACCTGTACAGAAATCCTGCTGCAGACCCAGAGTTCATACAGGGACCTAAAGGAGCTAAGGCTAGTTCTGCAAAGAATCCTATTCCTTCTGACAAGGATTCCAGAGCTCTGGACAGATGGGGTAAAAAAAAATATACACCTCTGCAACCTTAGCTATCAGAGCTTTCAACTGTCCATTCCAGATGTTAAAATATCAACAACACACTTTGGAAATGTTAAAGCAAAAGATTTCTACCTTTCTTGACTGTTCCAATTCGAAAGAGTTAGATATACTGCACTCTACTTATCAAGTAGTCAAACACTCAGTACACTAGATATGATGCCCTAGTAGCCTCAAGCAGGGCAGCGGTGTCGAGATCTGTCATTAGGAGATCCATGGTTGAAGGAACAAACCTTTCCCTGATCATGTCAAGTCTAATTGATGCACTCTTGGATAAGGACCGCTTGTTTGGAGTAAAAGCAGAAGAGGTGCTTAAAAAGATGGAATACAAGGCAAAATCTATGCAAACAGTAAAATATTTCTTTCAGGTTCATCCTCCTAGGTTCAGCAGGAATTTTCCCTCCTAAGTACTGATCCTTTCCTACACCTAACAGACAAGGGCAAGGTAAGCCCTGAAGGGACAGACCACCCAGGCCCCTATCCCAGGGACAGCAGAGAACCGAACAGTGGACCACTTCTGTCCCAAAGGCAGGGAGTTCTAAGCCTTCCTTCTATGGTAAAAACTCTGACCCCCCCCCCGCCCTCCTTTCTCTCGCCAAAAGCTAGGAGGAAAGCTCTCCCTCTGCAAAGAAAATTGGCTCTCTCTAACAAAGGACCAGTGGGTCTTAAAGATCTTTTTTTATTTTTCAGGGATACAAATTCTTTCCACGAACTACCAATTCCAAGAAGGTACCCAGACTTGCCTCCAAATCAGTGGGCAGAGGCAAAACAAGTCCAGACTCGTATCCCAGGGGGTAGTAGAACCTGTTCCCGTAGATCTAACAGGCAAAGGCTTTTATTCCAGACTTTCTTGTTCCCAGAAAAGAGGGCACTTGGCACCCCATCCTGGATCTATCAATTCTGAACACTTCCCTGGTGGTCCCCAAATTCAAAATGCTAACTTTGCAGCTACTGCTGCCTATGCTGACAAAAAATGCCTGGTTAGTGACCCTAGACCTAAAATATGCCTACCTCTACATCCCCATAAGGAAATCCTGCAGGAAATTCCTATGCTTCAGAGTAGGCTCACAACACTTCCAGTTCTGTGCGCTACCCTTTGGCTTATCTACTGCTCCCACGGTATTCACCAAATGCTTGCCCCGGCCATAGAATTTTGCTGGCAGAGAAATTATTTACCCTTCTGTAGATGACTGCCTCATTCAGGCAGTGTGCAAAGAAAAGCTGCTCCAGGACCTCCTCTTTGTCAAAACCTTCTTAACTTCCTTGGGGTTCACCGTCAACGAGAACAAAATCAAAGCAAACACCCTCCAGGAGGATCATTTTCTTGGGTACACTGCTGGACACAGCATCCAAATGGCATTCCTATCCCCAGAAAAGCAGAGCTTACTGCATTTCCACTTTACCCAACTGGCTTTCAGAAGTCTCCTCATGGCGAGGAAGTTCCTGCAAGCCTTGGGGTACATGGCATCTTACATCCTAATTCCTCTGGCCAGGCTTCACATGAAAAAACTTTAGTGGTGTCTAAAGAACCTTTAGTGTCAGCGCACTCAGCCTCTAGAGATCTATTTCCCTCTGATCCCCTGTATAAGGGCAGAGTTTCTCTGGTGGGCAGGGGCCTGTGCCAATAACAAGGGTGTTCTCTTCATCCTCTGCCCTACCGGGCAGACCATCACCATTGACAACCTCACATTGTTTGGAGCACTCGCCTAGTAGCAGGTGCACCCAGTGTCTTTGGGATGCCCAGCACCTTCCCTTACATGTCAGCCAGAAGGAAATGATGGCAGTACCGAAGGCTGTGACATCCTTCAAACCCCATCTCAGGCCAGGGGTTCTCCTTATCAAAACAGCCAACACCACAGTAATGTGGCACATCAACAAACAGGGAGGGACCCAATCTTACCCTCTGTGCAGGCTAGCCATGAACCTCTGGCTGACCGCCTCCTCCATGGGATTACACGTAATAGCCCAGTATATACCAGGGATCAACAACACTCTGGTAGACCACTTAAGCAGAAACTTACTGGACCCCCACAAATGGCAGCTCCACAGAAAAAGTTTTTGCAAATCACTCAGGAGTGGGGAACACCGGAGATGGATCTTTTTTTGATTTGCACCTTAACCAGCTAAAAAAATTCTGTACCAGGGAGTATCGCCACCTAGCATGGAAGGTGGATGCCTTGACCTTCCCCTGGAACTCCCTCTTTGTGTATGCATTCCCTCCTCTGCCTCTTTTTTTTTTTTTTTCCCAAGGTACTTATCAAGACAAGGGAGGGGAGAACAAAGGCCATCCTCATTGCTCCTGATTGAACCAGACAGCATTGGTACCCCTTACTGCACAGCCTGACATCACAGCCTCCTAGCCAGCTTCCCCTGATCTTAGACCTCTTGATTCAGGTGGTGGGTTATGCTGCACCCAGACTTGCAGACTCTCAAACTGTCCGCATGGCAAATATACTCTAAAAGCAAACAAGGGGCCCCTGTTAAACAAATATGTCCTAGACATATTATCACAGAGGCAAGAAGGCCCAGCACCAGAAAAGGGAAATGGAAAAGATTCTGCTCCTGGAGCCTGTCCAGAGGGGGCACGTCATACAACCTTCCGTCCCTCTTGTCTTGGACTTTTTAGCGGAGCTACTCAATAGTGGCCTCTCCTTCTCTTCAATTAAGATCCATGTCTCAGCCATTTCAGCTCATTTCGATACAGACCAGCCCCTGTTCTCACATCCTTTGATTAAATAATTCCTCAGAGGGGCTTCTAATATTAGACCTCCCAGGAGGCCACCCACACCAGCCTGGGACCTGAATTATGTTTTGGAAAAACTAACCTTACCACCCTTCGAACCTGCTGCTTCAGCGGAACTGAAATACCTCTCCTGGAAGACTGCTTTCCTACTAGGTATCGCCTCAGCCAGAAAGGTTTCAGAACTTCAGGCACTGATGGCCATTGAGCCCTTCATCATTTTCCATGCAGACAGGGTCTCCCTGAGGACTAATGCCTCATTTTATGCCCAAGGTGGTATCTAATGTGACTCAACCAGGCCAAGCATCTACCCACCTTCTTCCCTAACTTTCAAAACAAAGGGGAAAGAATTCTGCACTCGCTAGACATGCACAGACAGCTCAGATACTACCTGGACCATACTAAACCCTTCAGGAAAACGGACCAACTTCTTGTCAGCTTTGCCCCAGGGGCAGAGGGGAAGCCCATTTCCAAATGGATACCACACTGTGTCCATTACTGCTACAGATTACATGGGAAGCCACCCCCTAAGTCTATTCGTACCCATTCCACTAGGGCAGCCTCCACTTCCTTAGCGTTCCTCAGAGGACTTCCCACCAGGGGCATCTTGGAAGCTGCCACCTGTATCTCTGTCCATACCTTTACAAAGCATTACCACCTACCTCTTCTCTCTAGGGCAGGGTTTGCCTCTGCTGTTCTGCAGGGCATGCTTACCCATGCCTAGGTCTCTGAACTAATCCTTCCACCCCTCTCCTCAGCTTTGGGAACTCTCACACAGGTGAAGACTGCAACATTGAAACACGAACATAGTACAGTTTTGTGTACACTTAACATAAATGTTGATGTTTGAGTGTATTCACTGTTGCAGTCCTGGTTTCCCTCCCTCCTTCCCCCTTATATCCTCTTTCCTTAGGTAGAGAGAGAAGCTTCTTGGAGTGGCGTTTAGCCACCAGGACCACTTTTCCATATTTCCTTGGGCTTCTGACTGGTTAGGGCAAGAAAAACTGATTGTAAGGGTGTCTGCTGCCTTGCTTTATAGCGCTGACAACCTGACAGTCAACAGGCGACAGCAGCCAACTCAAAAAAAAACATACTCTGGTGTTCGGGCCAGCAGATGGCTAACAGCAGGGATAACTCCCCAGGTGATGACTGCAACAGTGAATGCATTCTAACCTCTACATTTATGGTAAGTGCACACAACTGTACTTTCCTGCCTAGCAGTTCTGCCATGTAGTTAACATCACTGACCTTCCTTACCACTTTGAAGGGTCCCTCCCAGGCTGTTTGCAGCTTGTTGTCAGACAAGAATGAGAACAATAACCTGATGCCCCACAGCATGCACTCTACCTTGAACATTCCTGTCATACCAGACCTTTTTCTTCTGTTGGGCTTGTGACAGGTTCTCCTGTGCCAAGCCCACGAGTTTCCTGAGCCATGTCCTGAGGTTGACATATGTCACAATGGACTCCTTGTGGGATTCAGACTCGCCCTCCCATTCATCACGAATCAAATCTAGAGGTCCCTGCACCCTATGCCCATACAGTAAATCAAAGGGTGAAAAAACAGGATTCCTGGAGCACCTACCTGTAAGCAAACAGATGTGGCAAATTTGTCCCACTCTCTCTTAAACTAGGTTGCAAATCCCCGTAGCATGGTTTTTAGTGTAGAGTTTAACCTCTCAACCAGACCATTAGTCTGGGGATGGTAGGGGTGGTCTTTAGGTGCTTCACTCCACAGTGCTTCCACAGGCAAGCCAGGAGGTCTGACATGAAATTGGCACCTCTGTCAGTATTTCTGTTGGGGAAACCTACCCTGCTGAAAATCTCCAACAAGACTTTCCACAATGTGGGAACGTAACTTTCTGACAGAGATCGGTTAATCAAGATGGATACTGGGTAGGCCAGAGCATCAGCTGCGATTTGTAGGTATTCACTTGGGAGGTTGTCTGCTGCTAATTTGGTGGGTTTAAGTTTAGTTAAGAGTTTTTTTTATGTTGGAGGTAGGTACAGGAGAAAAAGAGAAGGCAGTGGGGCGATTACTAGTTGAAGGTGTGGGTTGGAGAGGAGGGGGGTTGTGTTGTTTAGCTAGTGATAGTATGGTTTGGGTGAAGTGTGTCTTGAATGAGGTAGCAATATTTTCTGAGGAGTGAGGGATGTTAGGAGGAGGGGTACTGACTTTACCTGGGTGGAGGATGGAGTTTATGGAGGACCAGAATTGTTTGGGGCTGTGTTGTGAGGAGTCTAGGGCAGATTGGTAGTATTGGAATTTGTCCCGTTTTATTAGCTTTTTGACTATTGCGTAGTTCTAGAAATTTCTGTCTAGCTGCGGGGGGTTTGGTTTTGCGCCAGTGCTCCCAGGCTTTATCCATGTTTTTCATTTCTGACTTAGTGGTTTTCTGTAGCCATGGGGAGGGTTGTGCTTTGGTTCTGGAAAATCTTATGGGGCATGGTAATTAAGGATGTTCAGGAAGGTAGTATTAAAAATTCAACTGCGTCATCTAGACTGAGGTACTTTAGAGCATGCCAGTTACATTCTTTGAGGGATGAGATGAATGTGAGTGGGTTAAAGTTTATTTTTTTACGTATTTGACGATAGATGACAGGTTTAGCTTGGTACAGGTATTTTTTGAGTAGGAATGTTGGGGAGTGATCACTGAGCCTATCTGATAAGCAGCCTGTTATATATGACTGGGGGTTCTTACTGACTAGTATCCAATCCAGGGTAGTGTGCTTGCTGGAGTTTTTATTTATCATTGTTGGTGACTGGACTAGTTGGGTGAAGCCATGAAGGTGTACATGATGGGTTGGATTGTTGCCAGAACAGGATTGCCAGTCAATATTGAAATCACCTAAGATGATAGTTTCTTGGGGGAGATGGTGGGTAGACCAGCTGAGGAGGTTTTCTAGTGGAGGGATGTTTTGGCCAGGTGGGAAGTAGCATCCAATTATGTTGATGGTTTTGTTTTGGTTAATTTTGAGGTTGGTATATATTATTTCTTCATTGCCTATTTGTGGAGCTGATGATTTTAGGATTTGGATGTTTAGATGCTGTTTAAATATTATAGCTACACCACCTCCTTTTTTATTTAGCCGGTCTACTCTTAGTATGCCGTAACCTGTAGGGAGTATTTGCTCACTGGTAATGTGAGGTTTTAGCCATGTTTCTGTCAGGATCACTATATCTGGGGAGTATAAGTCTATGGTGGCATGGAGTTCATGGACTTTTTTGGATATACTTCTAATATTTAGACTTAGTAGAAGGAAGTCACTTGGCTTTCTATTGGCTGTAATATGGGAGAAGTTGTGGTTTCTAGTCTGATTATGAGGATTAGGGTTGGAGATGGTAGGGCCAGGGTTGGGGTGGATGTCTCCACTTATGGCTAGTTTTGATATGCATGAGATTATTAGTTTTCTCAGTTTTTGAATGTGTTTGTTTATAAGGGAAACTTTATGATTGTGCTCTATGGGTAATGGGTATGGTGGGAGGGTTACTATGTTAAGTTTTAGGGATGCTTTACGTTTGAGTAATATAGTTGGTAGAATATGTGGGGGGTGCATAGGGATGGTTCTTGAGCTGGTGGGAGGGGAGCTGAGTATGGATGAGACATGGATTGTGGTGTGAGTAGTACAGTGGTAGTGGTTGAGTGGGGGAATGATGGAGCTTTGGTAGGATGTAAGATATGCAAGGAGAGTGCATGCAGTGAGCAAAGGAAAGGTATGCTTGTACATGTCAGTTGAGGAGGTGTGAGAGTAGAGGGAAAATGGAGGAGGTAGTGTTCGGTTGGTGCTGTGGTTGGCTTGGAAAGATGGGAGGGGTTTGAGTGCAATAAAGGTGGGACCACTGGGGGGGCGGGAGGGAATAGGGGGCAGGGTGGGGAGCGAAGCGGGTAGAGACCCTGTTTGTTTCCAGCCCCTCATACAAGAACCTATCACAATTGACCAAGGACTGCTCTGAAACTGTAAGTCTTTTCTTAATTTCTCAGGTGGAAAAACAGGATAACCTTTTATCAGTAGTACGAAGATGTTATCCTCCAAAAACGGAAGCCAATCTGGTGGTCCTCTGCAATAAACCAACTCTACAATAGAAGAAAGATACTGTTGCAAAAAAGAGTAAAATCCCATGACTGGAGGAACTCCCTGGTCAACCTCAGTAAGAAGCTGAGATCCCTCGTAAAATTCTGCAAAGCTAGTTATGAAAACAAAATTGCCACTGACTCTAAAGACAACCACAAAGCATTCTATAGCTATGTCAAGAATCATCTCAGTGGGAACACTCAGATCTGCTGAGTTACAGCACAGTGGCACTAAATATACATTACCAACTGATATTGCCAACATCCTAGCAGATAGGTTAATTGCTAACTTTACCCACCTCTGACCCCCTAGTGGGCTCATCTCTATACCAGAAGAATGCAAAGTTCCTATAATCACGGTTGCACAGGTTAAAAAAAAAAATACTCTCCAAAGCCAAGAACACGGTATCCATGGGACTACAGAACTACAGAATGAACTGGCACCCTACCCAAGTACCATGTTCAATCATAGCCTCACCTCAGGCTTTGTACCCACTGAATGGCGCACCGCACAAAGGGGGAGCCACGACGGACCCTGGGAACTACCGCCCCATTAGCCTGGTCTGCAAGGCCATGGAACGTATCATCGTGGAACTACCAAACAAAAACATTGGACCAAACTCTGGACCCTACCCAGTTCGGATTTGTAAAAGGCAGATCATGTCTCCTAAACCTGATTGACTACTTTGAAGCAGTCACCAAAGCCATAGATGAGGGTAAAATGGTTCACACAGCTTATCTAGATCTTGCCAAGGCTTTCAACACCGTCCCCCACTCTGGAATTATAGATCAGCTCACTAAACTAGGTATAAATCCCTATGTCACAAGATGGGTTGCCAACTGGCTCACAGACAGAACCCACACTGTGAAAGTAGCGGATTCCAAATCTGACTTCATACCAGTGACAAGTGGAGTACCACAGGGTTCAGTCCTGGGTCCTCTCCTATTTGCTATCTACTTCTCTGAAGTGCAGGCTAACACAGAAGGTCTTTTGCTAACAAAGTTTGCAGATGACTGCAAACTAGGAGCCATAATCGAAACACCTAACGCTGTGGACAAACTACAAAAGGGTCTCACTGAGACAGATACCTGGTGTCAAAGCCATGGCCTGAAGCTAAATGCCAAAAAATGTATTGTCATCCCCTTTGGTAAAAACTCTGTACCCATGAGCTACCACATAGCTTGATAGTCTACTTAATGCCGAAAATGTGATGAGACCTTGGGACACAGGTGGACAATAGTCTCTCCTTTGATAATCACATTGCCACAGTGGACAGGAAATCCTTCTACGTGGCTCATCTCATCACAAAAGGATTCTCATCCAGAGAAAAAGTCATTGTTCCCTCTACTCATCACTCATTAGACCCATTATAGAGTACAATGCCCCTTTTGGTATGTACCTCACAAGACATCTACAACAACTGGAAAGACCACAGAAATACCTCACAAAGAGGATTACTGGCCTCAAACAGATGCCCTACACAGACCATCTAAAAAAATTACAGCTTTACTCCATTGCATATCGCCTACTCGGGGGCTATCTCTGCCTAACATACAAAGCTATGTCAAACCCAGAGCTGTTGGACATGCTCTACTTAAAGAAATCCCAATCCCTCCGAGCTATAAGCTCTAGGGACCTAAACCTTGTCACCACAATAAACAGAACATGCTGGAGGGATAGATTCCTGTCCCAGAGACTTTCCATACTCTGGAACAGACTACCTATGTATGTCAAACAGAGCTCCTCATTAGCACTCTTCAAGAAAAATCTTAATGGTTGGATGGGAAATTCACCCCAGGGATCACTTCTGTGGCTCTGCTCGACAGGGGCACAGGAAAATAATTTTCCTGTGGCTCTGCTCGACAGGGGCACAGGAAAATAATTTTCTTCGGTGGCGAAAGCCAGGGTACATTTTTTGCCTGGGCTTATGAAGGCCCTAGGGCTAAAAGCCTAGTACCTGCCTATGAACCTATGTGGATATTCACAAATAACATGCAATTATTTACACAATTCCAAGTAGCTGGGCTGGCAGCTTCTCCTTTCGTGATAGAGGGAGATTAGTTTAGGGGGGGTGGGGTTAAGATTTTATTTTTCAGATCCTCTTTCATGCCATAGAAGAGATTGCAGGAAGGGAACAAACACAAAAGTGAAAGGGTGTACAGCTTCATGAAGGCTATTCTGCTGTGCCTCCTTCCCTCCTTCACTCACTCTACCCTCCTGCTCCTGTCCCTACAACTGGCGCTGATGTCCTTCAAGGATGCATCTGCAGTCATAACAAATGGGTTGTCCTGTCGTCAGGCAGCCCTTCAGTCCGCCGGATTCCAAAGTCTGGGTCTGGCCTCGGCTGGTGTCGCACTTCACCCGACGTCATCTCTCCTGGTCTTCGGGTATAAAGGCATCAGCCGATGCCATTTTCCTCCGTCTTTCTTGCCGCGTGGCGCCCGAAGCAGAAGCTGTTCGCAAGTGCCGGTCGGTCAGATCCAGAGATTACTACTACCGAATACTACTTCGAAGACTTCTAAAAGCGAAGTACCCCATTGGGGACTCTTTCTTGCCTCAGCCGATGTCAGAAAAAGTAAATAATTGTTTAACTTGTGGGAAACAAATACCTCATAAGGATTTCCACTCGTACTGCCTACCTTGTTTAGGCCCAGACCACGACGTAGCAGCCTGTTTAGCCTGTGCTTCCTTCAACCGACGAATGCTTAGGCGTCGGTCGGAGTTTGCTGAACAGTTTTTCGGCTCAGATTTTGCGTACATTATGCCGTCAGATACTCCGACTACTCAAATTGTTAAAAAACGCAAAGAAAAAGACCGACACCGTCCTCGGTTTTGGCCGAAACCACGGTTAAGCAAACCGCGAGTGTCTCTGTTTCGGCCGAAACCGAGCAAACGGGTCAATCTTCAGCCGAATCCATGACTACTACCGAGGCTTCTGCTACCCTATAAAAAAAGAAAAGCACCAAATACTAATAAAATAAACAAATGCCACTGAGATTAGGTAGAAGAACGTAGTTCCAAACCAAATAGCGTACAAACTATTTTATTTGACCGCTTTCGTAAAAAAACTTCTTCAGAATGAAAAAACACATGCTCAAATCTCATTTAAATACAATGATTACTTAATTAATTGATACAAATGAACCAATAAAAACAAGGGTAAAGGCCATTACTAAAAAAACAGTATTGTTTAAAAAAAGAAAGAAATTACTTTCTTTTTGTCAGTAACTTGTAGCTTACGGTGTTTTAAAAAACATTTTACATTAATAGATTCGTTTAACCACGGTGGCCTGTCAGATTTTAACTTTATTTGCCAAGTTGCTTCCCTTTGTTCCAAATAATTCTTAAGGTCACCTCCCCTAGGGTCAAAGGAACACTCTTCTAAAATGGTAAATAAAAATTTTTTGTATACAACACAATCAATAGAATGTTTATACAAGGCATTGGTCATGTCTCTACGTTTGATGTCATAATTGTGTTCCTTAATACGTGTACTTAGTTTCCTGGTAGTCATTCCAACGTTG